>NC_061119.1:196841779-196883159 GCF_002878395.1 Capsicum annuum | reverse complement strand
GGCAATAGTTGTAGAACATCTCATAAATGAAAACATAACGTGGTAGAGTCAACTCTTGCTTGTGGGGCATAATTTGTTGTTTGAAAATATTTGAGCCAAGTCTTGCCTCTAAGACAATAGTTATAGAATATCTCATAAATGAAAACATAATGTGGTAGAGTCAACTCTTACTCGTGGGGCATAATTTGTAGTTTGAAAGTTCTTAAGTTAGGTCTTACTTCTAAAGCAATAGTTGTAAAACATCTCATAAATGAAACATAACGTAGTAGAGTCAACTTTTACCCGTGGAGTATAATTTGTTGTTTGAAAGTCCCTGAGCGAAGTCTTTCCTCTAAGATAAGAGTTATCTCATAAATCAAAATACAATGTGGTAATGTCAACTCTGGTCCATGAAACATAACTTGTCGTTTGAAAGTCATAAGTCTTGCCTCTATAATGTAGTAGTGTCAACTCTTGCCCATGAAACGTAGCTTATTGTTCGAAAGTCGTAAGTCTTGCCTTTATAATGTGATAGTGTCAACTTTTGCTCAGGAGATGTAACTTGAATGGAAGAAATAGAAGAAAAGAACATAAATAATAAAAATTACGAAAAAAAAGAAAATGAAGAAAAATATTAAAAAAAATAAAAATCAAAGAAAATGTAGAAGTTGAGAGAGAATAGAAAAAAAATTAAAGGTTGATAAAAAAAGAAAGATTAAATGAAAATAAAGGTTGAGAAAAATTTTAAAAGAAAAAAAAATCAAAGAAAATTTTTTTTAAAAAAATCTTTTTATAAAAGTAGACGTTGAAAGGTGTAAAGAAAAAACTAAGGGTTGAGAAAAACTAAAAAGAACAAAAAAAGGAAAGAAAAGAAAAATAATATAAAATAAAAAAGAAAATAAATTGAGAGGGAAAAAGGAAAAAAGTAAGGATTGAGAAAATTAAAAATGAAAATCAAAGTAAATTAAAAAGAGAAAAAAATAAAAGTTGAAAGATATAAATGTGGAATTGTTATCCATTATGAGGATTATTTATGTAATTTACTCCAATGATTAGGGACAATTTTGTCCAAAAAGATATTAGTTAATAGATAAAGACTATTTTAAGAATTTTTTTTATTTGGGGCTAAAATTTGAAAGTCACCCTAATTTAAGTCTATTTTTTTTAGATTCACCCAAATTCTTCTCATATAGAAATACAAGATGGACGAGGTCTATGCTTAGCATGGGGCCAACATTATATTTTAGAAAAAAAGACACTCTATAGGACTTTTTTAAACAAATAGTCCAAGTTTGATAGCTTTTCAAAAAATGATCAGTCGGGTATACTATTTTCACTTTATAGTCATTTCCTAATTTGGGTCATTTTGGCCCACGTAATTAAGATACAGTCTATATACAATACTGATACAGTCTATATACAATACAGATACAATTTTCAACTTGGGTCATTCGGTCCTTTTAAAAATATTTCAATTTTTTTTTTGCTATAAATTTTTTAAGTTGAAAAATATTCTGCTTTTTTTTCTATTGTTTAGAAATAATATTTAAATATAATCATATAAAACCGATATAATTGTTATATAGAATGTGTATCTATATAAGGTATATGTATAAAATATATATAAAAAATATATAAAAAGTGTATAAAAAATATATAATTGTTGTATAAAATGTTTAAAAAAAAAGTGCAAATATTTTATATATTATGTATCAAAACTATATAATTTTCGTATGAAATATTTATATGTATAAGATATATATATAGAAACTACATAGAGGGAGCGTAGAAACAGTATAGAACAAGCCAGCAAATTGAAATGATTAGAAAGTAAAATTTAAATTTCATGATCATTTCGTAAAAATAATTTAATTTGAAATGTAATTTCTATTTTTTCCCTATATTCTGCTCCAGTAAAAGAAGAGCATAGCACCTTTATCATCTGAGCAACATTAGTTAAAGTCGTGCCAATTAACTTGATCGGAGGTGGCAGGGGCTACTTTTTTGGGTGGTTTCTAGAATAATGTTTTTTTTTTAGTTTATTTATTCATCTTTATCTTTTCTTCTTGAGTAATATTTTTTTTATTAGAATGATTAGTAAAATTTGATAGACAAATACAGAAAAAGAGGTCGTATATTCATGGATATTCTCAAGTATGAATGCATCCAGAATCCCTTATTAATGCTTTTCTCCTCACAAGTCAAACCAACGTCAAATCTCTCGGTGTCAAAATAGTTTGGGTATAATCGTGAAGAGACCAAACTTCATGCATACATATATATATTAAACAACATTTATAACAATCGTAAGTGTGTCGTCCAGTCAAATTGCTTCAAATCATTGTTCTAATAGTAATTACAATACAACCCGAAAAGCTTACAATCTGTGAATTTTCAGCTATACCACGATCATATTCCAAATGTATAGCTGTTGGATGGTAGAGTTAAGAGTCCAACCAAGCTTTTGCATTTCAAAAAAGAATTATGACATATTTATGGTAAAGAGGTAAATATTAATCGTCCGAGGAAAATGACAGATTTAACACTAAAGCTTCAAGCAAACTGCCGCATTGCAACATAAGTTGGCAAAAGAGAAAAGCTGAAGTAATTTAGTTTTATGAATCTGGCAAATCTTAAAGAGGATTTCGATTTATTTAATACTCAGCCCAAACAATACTCATTCAAGTCACAGGAACCATGCCTATTGAACAGGATTTATACATAGAACTTGAGTAAAAATTAGTAGTAGGACATTAATCAAAATGGAGATTCATGCAGAATTTCAAACACTCAGAATGCAGGCAGAAATTTGAAATAGGTAATACAATATACAAAGCATAATCTGAATGACACTACATGTGCAAAGCAGAAGCCAAATCAATAGAACTTCATCGACTCAGAAGCTAAATCGGAAAGCTTAGGTATCAGCATAGATATATATAACTGAAAAGAGGAAATACCTGAGGTGTTATGTGTTGTAAATAACAAACTACTGTAAGGATCCCTTTTTTGAGTATCTATGATTTGGATAAGTAATAAATTTTTGTATAGTTGTAATGAAAACACTGAATCTTTTATACGAATACTCTCAGCTATACATGATATTAGAACAAATATTAGAAAGAGAAGATTGGAGTAAACGATCAAAGAATTATTTTCATCTTGTAACGACCTCAAAATTTGATGAAATTTGTGAAATTTGTGATTTTTTGTGATTTGACTATTTTACCCCTCTCTGTAATTGTATTATAGTATTTCTGAGGTGTGGGGGTGATTGACATAGTTTTCGATGCATTTTAGTACCATTTATGCGATATTGTGGTTTTTTATGGCTTCAACAGTCTTATTTTGGACTTATGTGGATATCTTTTGCTCCGTACGACGGATGACTGAATGGACTACGCCAGCAGCTCTAAAATGTCGATTTTAAGCTAGGTAGACCTTTGGTTCGGGTCCCGGTGCACCCGAGCTCATTTCAACCTATTGTTCAAAAAGTTGAAAAATTAAAAATATAAGTGTGAGACCCACATTCGATCGAAACGACCTCGAATGAAAAAATTCAACTTTACAAGAAGATCCAAAACGTCGATTTTAGGGTGGTAACATATTTGGTGTGATTTTATAGCTTTTAATCTCATTTCGACCCTCGATTTGAAAAATTATAATTCTGAATTTCGGGGATCAACTTTGTGAAAAATATATTTTTTCAAAAATTTGATTTTGCTAATGTGTTCGGAACGTTGAAATTAGTATGTTTATATAGTTCGTTTGCATATATCGTACTCCGAACGAATCTCGGGCATCCCGTTGAAGTTCAGATCGAACTTAAACTTAAAAAAATAGTTTTTTATCTAAAGTTGGTACAGAAAATCTGCACTATTAATAGCAGTTTTTGGGCCCATGTTGCTCATTTTTCATCTTGCCTCTTGAGGAAAAACCCTAAAAAAGCATGGAAGCTTAAAAGTGAAGTTTGTGAGAGCTAGATTAACATCTATTTCTTAATTTTATTACGGATTTAAGGTAAGAATTCACCCTTCTCCTATTAATTTCTTGATTAAGTTTTCAAAATCTCAAAAATTCTAGGGCTTGATTTTAAACCCAAATTTTATTTCTTCTCACTTGAATAACATTTTTATCTTATAATTACTAGTTTTTCAGCAATTTGACCTTCAAACTTAATTTTAACCTGGATTTTAAAGATTTTACCTGACAAAACTTAAAAATAGTTTTTCTTCAATTTGAACCTCATTTTTTTTACTCGATTTGACTTGGGTTTTCATCTATAGGTTCCTAAAAATGTGAAAAACGCATTTTTGAAGTAAAGTTATGATTTTGCTCTTCTTTTTTTGAAAAAACCCATTCCGGGGGCCTGTTTTAACCTCGAACTAAAAGTAGTCAATATGGGTGTCGTTGGTTTTGTTTTAACACAAAGATTCTATATTTGATATTTTTAGTGGAGTTCGAGACCGTTCGTGAGGAGTAAGACTTTGGAAGCAAAGTCTTGATTGCGGTATTTCGGCTATTGAGGTAGGTTATGGCTTAACTCTTTCAGACTGAGTTGGGTAGTAAATGATGATACAAAATGCATGTTAAGGGTGAGAACTAATTATGAAAGATGGCTATTTATGTGATGTAATTGCCAAAATTGAGTTTTTATGTGATATGTGTAATCGTGTGGGGTTCTATGTGATATTGATATCCTTAAATACATGTGAATAATTGTATTATGTTTTTAAGATGCTTAATATGGTGTCATTGATGTATTGTGATTATATTCATAGTTTATTGGCATATTAGACATGTGGAAATTTGTAGATGAAACTGAGATAATGAGTGGATATTGACTCACGTAGTTATTGAAATATATCAATGTGGTTGGTTGTGGAAATATATCATGTGATTGGTTGTGAAAATACTCATTGTGATTGGTTGTGATCATTACATCCTCATATCATACTCATTCATGAAACATTGAAACCACCGTGGCAACATCTGAAAAATACTAGCAACGCCTTTTAAAACCCTTCCTGAGGAATATATCGGAGAGGAGATATTGTAACACCTTATAAAATCCTTTTCGAAGGATGTGTTGGAAAGGAGATATGAGATGTATGGATTGTATATGGGTTGACGAAACCTCCATGCCTTAGACTGATTGCTTTCGGGCGCCTTCAGATTACTCAAGGTAGCGGTTGAACATTCATGAGTTCGGAGTTCACCTCTATCTTTCTGTATTAGCTATGTCTTTATTAGTATTCAGAGACATATATTATTCCTTTTTGGTTATTTTTCTAATGTATTTGACTTCTATATAGTATTAGTAGTTCTTACACCTCTGACACCAGGTCTTGGGAGTTTTGACTACATCTGTTGATTTTATTCTTTCTGCTTTTATTATATCTATGTGGTTCAGCTTCGTTCTAAAAGCCTTATTTGGGGGACATTTCTGTCTTTTTCCTGTGTGTATCAGTTTGGGTGAGAGGTTTACTTGTTAAGGTTTGCCGCAACAAGTGTCATCATGATTCTTGTTTTTGGATCGTGACACATCTCATCTTAGATTTCAGTGGTTAATGTGTATATATCGTGTGCTGATGCACTTGTACAGCCCCATCTTATTTTGGGCTTAATCAGATGTTATTTAAGAGAGAAGAATTAAAGCAAAACACATTGTAGTCATTTTTTTTTCACATTTTCAAACTTAATGTTCATACATTTCTGGATACATTTTTCGGGCAATGAAAAGCTTTCAAGAGAAGATTTATGTTGTTTTTCTTTGTTACTGTTGCATAATACCTAATACAACTCTCAAATTTTTTCCTCTTATTTAGAATACATATCTTTTTCTTGTGTTTCATATTTTGCTAGCATACTTAGTTTCAATATTACGAAGAAAAGATGTAATATCGATATATTTGTTTCTCTATAGTTAACAATTTTCCTTTTGTCTTTTGACAGACCTAAAAATTCACCAAAAACGTTTATGTTTGGTCCAAAGTTTAAGTAGCCTACGTGTCACGACCCAAAACGAGGGTTATGATCGCGCTTGTCGCAGCGTACCTTGACAAGTAAGCCTATCACCCAAACTGATACGAATAGAGAAAAAGACAGAAATACCCCAAGGTAAGGCCTCTAGAATGAAGCCGAACCATATAAATAATCATAACAATGCGGAAAGAACTTATTCAGAATACCAATCATGCCCAAAACCAGGTGTCAATAGTGTAAGAACTACTAATACAATCCAAGAGTCAAATACATCGAAAAAATAACCACAAAGGAATAATAACTGTCTCTGAATACTAACAAAGACATAACTAGTATAGAAAGATAGAGGTGAACTTTGGACGCATGAATGTCCAACTGCTACCTTGGAAGCTCCAACAATCGCCCGAACCAAGTAAGCTGAGGCGCACTCGAGCTAGGACCTGCACCGAAAGGGCACAGTAGGCATGAGTACGGTCTACTTGTACTCAGTAGGTATCATAGGCCGACCAAGCAAAGTGGTAAATAAAGCATACAAAATATACACTAAGGGAACGTCACCTGCAATCAGGAAATGTCCCACAACGGTAGCCCACACCGCTTGCACTAACAGTTCTAATATATCTCACATATATTACATAAACACATCAAGATATAGAACACAAGTATAGATTATGTCACATATAAAATAGAGCAAGAGAGAACATGTAGATACAAGATCACCAAATACAAGTAAAGAAAGGTAAGACAAATACATAGATGACAAGTCAATAAGGCAATACAACACAACATAAACACAATAAAGTAAGTGCAATGTATATGATAATGATGATGATGATGATGATGATGATGATGATGATGATGATGATGATGATAATGATAATGATGATGATGCACGAGGTTGTCGCACAACCTCCGGGATCGTCGCACAATCCCCGTATATACCTACGGAGCCAAAGCTTCCTAATGTAGGACCCATGGGGGGTTCGTCAATCCATATACAATCCACATATCTCATATTTCCTTTTTGGCACATCCCTCGGAAAGGATTTTATAAGGTGTTACAATATTTTTAAAAAGGTGTTGCCAGTGTTTCTCAAATGTTGCCACGGTGGTACCAATGTTTCATGAATGATTATGATATGAAGATGTAATGCTCACAACCAATCGCAATAAGTATTTCCACAACCAACCACATGATATATTTCCACAACTATATGAGCCAATATTCACTCGTTATTTTCATTTCATCCATGAATTTCCACGTCTCATATGCCAGTAAAGTATGAATATAAACACAATACACCCATGGTACCACATTAAACAATACAATACAATTAATCACTTGTATTCAAGACTATCAATGTCACATAGGACCCTACACAGTCAAACATATCACATAATATTTCAATTTCGACAATTACATCACATATAGGCCCCTACATGGGCACAACACATAGATAGCCATTTTTCATGATTAGTTTCCACCCTTAACATGCATTTTGTACCATAATTTACTATCCAACCCAGTTGAAGAGTTAAGCCATAACCTACCTCGAAAGTCGAAACCGATCCGTTACACTTGAACCTGCGACCTTACTTTTCACGAGCAATCTCGAACTTCACTAGAAACATCAAATATGAAATCTATGCGTCAAAACAAAACTAACGACACTCATATTGACTACTTTTGGTCCGGGGTCAAAACGGACCCCCAAAATGAATTTTCGAAAAAGAAGGGCAAAATCGTAACTTTACTTCAAAAACATGTTCCACATATTTTTAGGAACCTACAGATGAAAATCAAAGTTAAATCAAGTAAAAATCGAGGTTCAAATCGAAGAAAAACCATTTTTGAGCTTTACCGAGTAAAATATTTGAAATCCGAGTTAAAATTCAGAATCGGAGTTATTTTGAAGGTTAAATTGATGAAAAGCTAGTAATTATAAGATACAAATATTATTCAAATGAAAATGAGTGAAATTTGAATTTAAAATCATGTCCTAAAATTTTTTGGGTTTTGAGAAATTAATGAAGAAATTACTAGGAAAAAGGTGAATTCTTACCTTTAATCCGTAATAAAACCAAGAAAAAGGTGTTAATCTAGCTTTCCAAACCCTCACAAACTTCACTTTTTAGCTCCCAAACTATTTAGGGTTTAACTCCCAAGAGGCAAGACGAAAAATAAGCAAAATAGGTCAAAAAAGGTTATTTATAGTGCAGATTTTTCTGCACTGCTGTAACAGAAAAAAGCTGTTTTTTTTTTCTAACTCAGTCCAGACTTTAACGGGGTGCTCGAAATTCGTTCAGAGTCCGATTTAAGCAAACAAACTATGTAACCACACTAAATTCGATATTCCAGACGTGATGGTGATATCATATTTTTCGAAAAATGTCATTTTCACAAAACTGTCCCCCGAAATTCGAAATCACAACTTTCCAAACCGAGAGTCGAAATGAGATTTAAAAGCCGTAAAATTATACCACATATGCTAACACACTAAAATCGATATTTCGGATCTGCTGGCGAAGTCAGATTTTTCATACGAGGTCGTTTTGATCAAAAGTGGATCCCACACCCAACTTTCCAATTTTTTCAACTTTCCAACCAATAGGTCGAAATGAGCTCGGGTGAACCAGGACCCGAACCAAAGGTCTACCTAGCCTAAAATCGATATTCCAGAGCTGCTGGCGTAGCCCGCTATCCTAAAATCGATATTCCAGAGCTGCTGGCGCAGTCCGTTCGGTCATCCATCGCACAGATCAAAATATAACCACATAAGTTCAAAATAAGGCTCTTGAAGCCATCAAAAACCACAATATTGCATAAATGATACCAAAATGCATCAAAAATCATGTAAACCACTCCCACACCCCATAAATACCATAATTCAACTATGGGAAGGGGTAAAATAGTCAAATCATACAAAATCACAAATTTCACATATTTCATCAAATTTTTAGGTCGTTACATTATCCACCACTAAAAATCTAGTTCATCCTCGAACTAAGGTAAGGAAATACTTGAATCAGTGAAAAGCTGGGGATAAAAACTACGCATATCAGACTCAACCTTCGAAGTAGCCACATCTACAGGTGAATGTTGCCACTGGACCTGAACCACAAGGATCACTTTAGAGCGCGAATGCCAAACATCCCTAGCCGAAATGAAAACTGGTTTCTCAACAAAGGACAACCGCTCATCTAACTGAACTGACTCCCAACGAATGACATAAGACTCATCAATAATATAGTAACAAGCATAGGAACTTTGAAAAACTGGATGAACAGCTGATAGATCAGGGGGCAAAGCCAACTCATAAGCCACATCACCAACAGTTTGAAGAATCTTAAATGGACCAATATACCTGGGGCTCAGCTTGCCCCTCTTACCAAACCTCATCACACCCTTCATGGGAGAAACTCGAAGGAAAACACAATCACCGCACTAAAACTCAAGGCATGAAGTCTACAATCAGCATAACACTTCTGCCTACTCGGGGTTGCTCTAAGTCTATCCTAAATGAGCCGGACCCTATCCAAAGACTCACAAATCAAGTCCGTACCTTGAGGTCTCACCTCTGAAACATCAAACCAACCTACTAGGAGCGACAACGCCTCAAAATGAGCTATATCAATACGTAAATGGTAGCTATTATTATATGCAAACTCTGCTAAAACCAAATGCTGCTCCCACTGGCCACCAAAATCCATCGCACGCGTGAAGCATATTCTCCGAAACCTGGATAGTTTGCTCTAACTGACATCAATCTAGGCGTGAAACACTATGCTAAGATCAACCCAAGTACCCAACTCATCCTGAAAAGTCTTCCAAAAGTGGGATATGAACACAAAACCTCAATCTGAAATAATGGACACTGACGCACCATGAAGACGCACAATCTCACGAACGTAGATACGGGCCAACCTCTTGGCACTGAATGAGACCTAAACTAAAATAAAATGAGTTGACTTGGTCAATCAATCCACGATGACCCAAACACTGTCAAAACTATGAGATGTATGAGGAAAATTAATCACAAAGTCCATAGTGATCCATTCCCACTTTCACTCGGGAATGGGTAACCTCTGGGGCAATCCACCAGGACTCATATGCTCGGCCTTCACCTGCTAACAACATAGGCAACGAGCCATAAAATCCAGTATATCTCGCCTCATACCACCCCACTAGTAGTGTTGCCATAAATCACGATATATCTTAGTCACACCTGGATAGATAGAATATCTGAAACAATGGGCCTCCCCCAAGATCAACCTAATCCGATCACCACTCTCGGGACACAACTCATCCCCCAATCCTCAAAACTCCATCCGAATCAAGTGAGGCTTCCTTAGCCTCCCTACTCTATACCTTATCTCAAATCAACCTCAATCCAACGTCGTCAAACTGATGAGCTCGAATATACTCGATCAAAGATGATCTAGCCTCCATAAATACCAAAACATGCCCTGGTGTCGAAGTATCAATCCTGACCATCTGGTTAGAAAAAGACTGAACCTCTTAGGCCAATGGCCTCTCCTAAATCAAAAGATGCACCAAGCTACCCATGCTAGTCGACTTTTGGCTTAAGTCATCTGTCACTACATTAGCCTTGAGAGAATAGTCAAGTCATAATCCTTAAGCAACACAAGCCAACGACACTGCCTCCTAAAAAGATCTCGCTGATAAAGAAGTACTGAAGGCTATGATGATCTGAGAAGATCTCACAATGAAATCCTGATACAAGAACAACCCATAAACTCAAGGATAGCACAAGATAACAAGAGGAATAACTACACAAGATAACAAGAACCAACGATTTTCACAAAAACAAGAACAAACTAGTACATGAAAGTAAAGATAGGTAGTGAGACATACACTATTACAAGACCAAAGAACCCAAGGATATCTCAAATCCAAGGACCCCTAAGACTTACAATAGCAACACAACACTTCTACGAAGACATAAGAAGGAATCCACCACTCAAGCACCAATGTTTCTAGCTAATTTTGCAACATAAGTGAGTACCACAGTTGTTCTTGCCCTAGTTTCAGTTACAACTCCCTCTCTTTCTAGAGAATAGTCTTTTAATATCATTTAACAACTAAAGAACTAAAGACCTAAAACTAGTCTATTTATAGACTTATTACAAACATAAGTGAAATATCCCAAAAGCCCTTAATGAAGGGAAGACAAAAGGTGCCTATGGAGTGTAGTGTATGGCCCATTCTTGGTGTGTGATATGGTATTCCTTTGCACTTCACTTGCATGCTTCGAGTTTTGGGTTTAACGCGCACTCTCATAAGTTCATCTCTGTGATTATTCTTGTATCATCCTCCCCATCTTGAGAGGAATTTGCCCATAAATTCATGGCTTAACCTCGTTCAATTGGCCACTTAAAGAAAGCCACTCAAAACAGTCCGCAAAACATGGAGAACCCGCAAGCCCAATAACAACAAATCTCGATCGACATCTTCATTTTGAATCTTGGCTTCCTCTCCATCTTGAGCTTTACCTTCAATCTCATCCGATTCAAGTCTCCTACCATCATACAAGCGTTGTCGTAGTCCCCATATCCTTCATGTTTCTTTCTACCATTCTCCTCTACATGGACATATCGATTTTGGTAAAGTGGAGCTTCAGTTAAAAGGGTTGGTTTAGTAAAGCGGAGCTTCAGTTGTGGAGCTTGGACGGAAGGAATTTGAATTAGTGAAAGTTGACGTCTTTGGTTAAGTGGATCTTGGATGGGAGGTTTCGGTTTTAGTGTAGGCATTTGGCGTCCAAGTCCTTGTTGGACTTGATCGAATTATGGAGAAATGGGCCTAGTTATGTCTCGGTTTTGAGGGCTATTTGGAGCTTGGCTTGCAAAATTAGGTGATGGTCTTGGAGGATTGGTCATTGGAAGTAAAGTGTCGGGAGTCAAAGCACGAGAGTTCCTTCGACTCTCCATTCAATCCAACCTCTCACTCATAGTTACCACATATGAGCCACTTTTTTCAAGACCCGTATTCTCCCTAGCAAGGTCTCGGGACATAATATCAACGCGAGCCAAAATGAGATTGATGGCATTATTGTCCATTGTTTTTGCATTTAAAGCCTCGGGTTCCATGGGGATTGTATCGAAAATAACCCTTCAAGTTTCTTCAAACTCAAGCTCAACAATGGTGGATGGCTCAAATAACCTCCAATTAAGTTCAAATTCAAACCCAATACTCCTATAATGTTAGAGAACACAAATCTAACACTAAAAACACAAGAAAGGCACAAAATCAAAAACTCAAAATTTGACCTAGGGTCAAAAACGGGTTGAGTATTTTTTTTTGGGATTTTCGATTTTGACAGTTCTTTTTTGTTGGGATTTTCAATTTGTAGACTCTAATAGTGTTAGGGAACAAAGATCTAATACTAGAAACACACAAAAATCAAGTTTTTTTGAAAGACCCAACAAACGTGAACAATAACTTTTTCCTTTTTTCTTCTTTTTCACGTTTTTTTTATTTTCAAGATAACAATCCCAAGATTGATTTTGTTGGAACAAAATCAAACCTTGATTTGATACCAAATAATACAAGAACAAACCACAAACTCAAGGACAACACAAGATAACAAGAGGAATAACAACATAAGATAACAAGAACCAACGATTTTCACTATAACAAGAACAAACTAGTACATGAAAGTAAAGATAGGTAGTGAGACATACACTATTACAAGACCAAACAACCCAAGGATATCTCAAATCCAAGGACCCCTAAGACTTACAATAGCAACACCACACTTCTACGAAGACACAAGAAGGAATCCACCACCCAAGCACCAACGTTTCTAGCCAATTTTGCAACACAAGTGAGTACCACACTTGTTCTTGCCCTAGTTTCAGTTACAACTCCCTCTCTCTCTAGAGAATAGTTTTTCAATATCATTTAACAACTAAAGAACTAAAGACCTAAAACTAGTCTATTTATAGACTCATTACAAACATAAGTGAAATATCCCAAAAGCCCTTAATGAAGGGAAGACAAAAGGTGCCTATGGAGTGTAGTGTATGGCCCATTCTTGGTGTGTGATATGGTGTTCCTTTGCACTTCACTTGCACGCTTCAAGTTTCGGGTTCGACGCGCACTCTCATAAGTTCATCTCCGTGATTATTCTTGTATCATCCTCTCCATCTTGAGAGGAATTTGCCCATAAATTCATGGATTAACCTCGTTCAATTGGCCACTTAAAGGAAGCCACTCAAAATAGTCCACAAAACATGGAGAACCCGCAAGCTCAATAACAACAAATCTCAACCGACATCTTTATTTTGAATCTTGGCTTCCTCTCCATCTTGAGCTTTACCTTCAATCTCATTCGATTCAAGTCTCTGATGATAGGCGAAATTACGCGCCTATATCAATATATTTTGCCCATATTTTAGCCTAGTTTCGAGAACTAATTATCTATTTCGTACACTTTTAGTCCTTTTTCCTGTAAATGAGCTAACAAATGTGATTAGGAAAGTTTCAGGTATAAATGATGCAAAATACAGCAATTTATGGCTTACTTGACGCAAAAGAAAGCTCACAAACGAGATGGAAAGGAGCTGGACGCATAAAGGACTAAATCTGCTGCATGGAAAATCTGTCCCGGGCTAAAACAGCATTTCTGAAGACTTTGGGACTTACAGACACAAAGCTGGATTTTTGCCATAATACATTAACCTAGTGCAATTAGGTTATGTGTTTCATTATTCTATTTGGATTATAATTTTGTAACCTTGCCCTAGTACATTTGGGTCAAGGATTTCATTAGTATATTAGGATTTGGTTATTTATTTCATTAGCTTAGTAGGAGTAGGATAGGAGTATTATAAATACCCTATCATGTTAGAGATTTTTAAGAACTTCTTCACTTCTTCAATAATCAACTCAACAATATAATTTTCGTCCATCTTTCTCATCTTCCACTACAAACACTTCTAATCTATTCTTCTATTCTTAAATTCCGCAACAAGAGAATCGTTACTTGCTACGATATCACCAAAACCACACGCCAAACACCTACTATTCACGCCATCCACCATGCAAAACGTGATATCCTTCGCATTCATGGGTAACTAAATCTCTTAGTTGGGGTTATGGAAGCCGAATGAGTTACTATCTATAGCTATGAGTTTGTGAGTTCAAGACAAGTATATTGCTTATATCATTATTCTCTTCATCTTAAATCTACATTCTTTGCGGTTCAAACACAAGAACACGCCATTCTAACATCTAACCTGTTCGAGAGAAAGGTTATTTGTCTAGAAAAGAAGACGCATAGACCAACGCCAGTCTAACATCTGACTTGTTCGAGAGAAAAGTTATTTGTCTGGAAAAGAGATAATGTCAAGGTAGTAGGACACCCTTTCCTATTAAAAAGCTAGTGCCGTACCTGGACTAACTTCTTGGAGAATTCGTACCGTTAGTCACGCTTTAAGCTCGAGAGAGTTAAAGTGAAATAGTCCTTGTTTAGGTCGAGAGACGCTTGGATTTACCATCGACTACAATTCTCTATAAGCAATTACATGTCAAGACTCTACACACTCATAGCCAATAGAGACGTATACCTCAGAAGGTGGACATAACCCCAACGCCTCAATTCTCATTGTTTACAACACACGTGACAATCTCTCTTTATTTTGCTATTTTCAGTTCTTACATTCTTGTTTTGGTTACATACTACAATCCCCCCTTTCCTACGAGACTTGCACTAAAAGTCTAGTAATTTCTCTTGCTTGTTGGCCAAGCTATTCTCTGTGGGATCGATACCCAACCCAGGTTGGGTTCTATATTTGCTAACGACCGCTTTACACTCCCACGAGAGCTGTAGATTGAGCGTTATCAGTCTCCTACCATCATACAAGCGTTGTCATATACCCCATATCCTTCATGTTTCTTTCTACCATTCTTCTCTACATGGACATATCGATTTTGGTAAAGTGGAGCTTCGGTTAAAAGGGTTGGTTTAGTGAAGCAGAGTTTCGGTTGTGGATCTTGGACGAAAGGAATTTAAATTGGTGAAAGTTGGCGCCTTTGGTTAAGTGGATCTTGGATAGGAGGTTTCGATTTTAGTGTAGGCATTTGGCGTCCAAGTCCTTGTTGGACTTGATCGAATTGTGGAGAAATGGGCCTAGTTATGTCTCGGTTTTGAGGGCTATTTGGAGCTTGGCTTGCAAAATTAGGTGATGGTCTTAGAGGATAGGTCATTGGAAGTAAAGTGTCGGGAGTCAAAGCACGAGAGTTCCTTTGACTCTTTATTCGATCCAACCTCTCACTCATAGTTACCACATACGAGCTAATTTTTTCAAGACCCGCATTTGCCCTAGCAAGGTCTCGGGACATAGCATCAGTGCGAGCCAAAACGAGATTGATAGCATTATTGTCCATTTTTTGTGAATTTAAAGCCTCGGGTTCCATGGGGATTGTATCGAAAATAACCTTTCAAGTTTCTTCAAACTCAAGCTCAACAATGGTGGATGGCTCAAATAACCTCCAATTTAGCTCAAATTCAAACCCGATACTCCTATAATGTTAGAGAACACAAATCTAACACTAAAAACACAAGAAAAGCACAAAATCAAAAACTCAAATTTGACCTAAGGTCAAAAACGGGTTTAGTATTTTTTTGGGATTTTCAATTTATAGACTCTAATAGTGTTAGGGAACAAAGATCTAATACTAGAAACACACAAGACACACAAAAATCAAGTTTTTTTGAAAGACCCAACAAATGTGAACAATAACTTTTTCCTTTTTTCTTCTTTTTCACTTTTTTTTTATTTTCAAGATAACAATCCCAAGATTGATTTTGTTGGAACTAAATCAAACCTTGATTTGATACCAAATAATACAAGAACAAACCACAAACTCAAGGACAACACAAGATAACAAGAGGAATAACAACATAAGATAACAAGAACCAACGATTTTCACTAAAATAAGAACAAACTAGTACATGAAAGTAAAGATAGGTAGTGAGACATACACTATTACAAGACCAAAGAACCCCAGGATATCAAAAATCCAAGGACCCCTAAGACTAACAATAGTAACACCACATTTCTACGAAGACACAAGAGGGAATACACCACTCAAGCACCAACGTTTCTAGCCAATTTTGCAACACAAGTGAGTACCACACTTGTTCTTGCCCTAGTTTTGGTTACAAATCCCTCTCTTTCTTGAGAATAGTCTTTCAATATCATTTAAAAACTAAAGAACTAAAGACCTAAAACTAGTCTATTTATAGACTTATTACAAACATAAGTGAAATGTCCCAAAAACCCTTAATGAAGGGAAGACAAAAGGTGTCTATGGAGTGTAGTGTATGGCCCATTCTTGGTGTGTGATATGGTGTTCCTTTACACTTCACTTGCACGCTTCGAGTCTCAGGTTTGACGCGCACTCTCATAAGTTCATCTCCGTGATTATTCTTGTATCAAATCCTTACAAGTAGTGCCCCCAAAAATTCAAGGCAAATACAACTGCGCACAACTTCAAATCATGGGTAAGATAAATCCTCTCATTAGGCTTCAATCTTGATGAGACACGCGTACACGATTACCTTGTCCTCCTACATCAACATAATACTTAACTCAAAACCTGAAGCATCACAAAAGACAATAACGCCAATGCTCTTCTTGGGCAAAGCCAAAATAGGAGCTGAAGTCAATAAATCCTTGAGCTTTTGAAAGTCCGCCTAACATCGGACCACTGAAAAGGAATCTTATTTTGGGTCAACTTAGTCAATGGAGCTGCAATGGAAGAGAAACCGTCAACAAAAAACTAATAATACCCGGCCAAGCCAAAAAAAACTCAGAATCTCGGTGGGCGAACTAGGTCTATCCCAATCACGAACCGCTGCAACCTTAGTTGGATCAACCATAATTCCTTCCTTAGTCACCACATGACCTAAGAAAGAAAGAAACTCTAACCAAAACTCACATTTGGAGAACTTAGCATACAACTTCTCATCCCTCAATCCCTAAAACACAATCCATAAATGTTTCTCTTTCTCAACCTCACTCTTGGAATAAACTAAGATATCATCTATAAATACGATCCCCAAGGAGCGAGATACAGTCGAAACACCCAGTTCATCAACTCCACAAACACGGCAGGGGAATTGATTAACCCAAAAGACATGACCAAGTTTCATTCTTTTCCAAAATACAAATTAACCCATACAAATCATTCATTTGTGGGAAAAATATTTCATTCTTTCAAATCTCAAGTTCTCACTATTTTATTTCTCTCTCAACAAAACAGAAAACAACTACTCAACACATTTCTCAATCCTTCAAAACAGATTAATTTTCTTTCTATTTTCGACCACATAGTTGTTATTTTCGACTCCATTCTGGCTTGTATCCATTGTTTTCTCTGTCTTCATAGGTAAGAAAGTTCGATAAGAGTTCTATATTTATTTTATCTCAAAATTAGGCTTTTTATTTAATGATAAAAAATAAAACTTTTAATTGTATTATCTTCGAGAATGGGTTAACAATTTTGAGTTTTGATCATAAAATCATAGAAAGAACAGGAGAAAACTTTAGTTTTTTTTGTAGTGTTCCTTTGACTGTTTTGATATTATTGGATGGTGTTTGTGTTGTTGTTGGTGGTGGTGTTGGTATAGATTACATTGGAGGTGGTGTTGGTGGTATTGGTGTTTTAGTAGTGGTGTTGGTGGCATTAGTTGTGTTGGTGGTTGTTGGTGTTCTCCGTGGTGGCACTGGTGGTGTTTGTGGTAGCTGTTGGTATTGTTGTTGGTGGTGTCGGTATTGGTGGTGTTTGTGGTGGTTGTTGGTGGTGTCGATATTGGTGGTATTTGTAATGTATTTTTTAAAATTTATGCATACATCAATTATAATGTATTTTTTGTTTTTCGATTGTTTGTAGGTAAAACATGTCTCCCAAAAGAAAAGAAAGTGAAAGTGGATCAACTTCTGACCACCTACCAAAAAAGGCTAGAGTACAGAGGGATTAGGAGGAGCTTCCTGAATAATCTCAATCATGAAAAAATAAAGCTGATGAAAGATATGAAAACAATGTTGTGGCAGATGGACAAGGTTTTGTAGATAGTGATGAGGAAAATAAAAGTGAGGAGGAAGTAAAAGAAGATAAATAAGAAGAGGAGAAAGAAGAAAGTGAGAAAGAGGAGGATGATCAACATGATGATAATGCATCACTAATGGAGTATGAATTAATATCGAAATCCCAGCATGGGGCTGTTAAAACTATTAGTATGGACAGGTTTCAAGTTGCAATGTCGATAGATGGCCCTGCAGAACTAACTGGTGATTTCCATGATCTCATGAACTCAGTCAGTTGTCAGATATCAGTAGTATTTCATCAGTCAATAAAATTCAGTAACTCAGCCCATGTTCAGTGTAGTAAATCATGTTGAGATTCTATTCATATAGAAGTAGAAATTAGTACCGAGTGAACCTAAGGATGGGGACACTCATTATCAGATGAGGGTGTGATCCTTAGCAGTCATCCTTGCATTCCAGAATTATATAGCCAGCATAGGTTGAGACATTAACACTGTCGATGAGGGTTGATGAAGTGGATAAGCAATGTCAGATAAGGGTCCCATCATTCTCATATAGGGGACACTATCAGATGAGGGTCGCCCACAGCTTGTCCTTACCGGTGGCGCGGTATTGACACCCTTCCAATTGGGGTTACAGATTGGACCCCAACTCAGCCATAATGGTATATTAAGGGTATGTCGGTTAGAGTACTACTTCCCATAATTTTATGTTACAGAATCAGGACTGTCAGATATAGTCAATCAGTCTCAGTAATAGAACTCAGATAGTTCTTCAGATTTTAGGACTGTCAGATACAGTCAACTCAGATACAGTACGAAACTCAGATAGTTCTATCAGATTCAGGACTGTCAGATACATCCACTCATGTTATCAGTTATATTCAAATTCAGTAATCATGTTATCACAGTATTAGTATCAGTTTTTATGTCTCATGCATGTATTCTCATGCTCATGATAGTCAGTTATTATTATTGTTTATACATATGAACCTCATGCATTCAGCCTACCTCACATACATACCAGTACATTCAAAGTACTGATGCATAAATGCTATGGTGTCTTATACTATAGGTTCAGAGACACGAGCTCTAAAGCAACACTAGATTCCAGATATCCGCAGACAGAGTTAGAAGTGAGTCCTCATCTTTCGAGGATATGATTATTCCCTTATTATCTCATTAATTAATTTATTAGATGGAGTTAGTTGGGGACATGTCCCATCAACTCCTTACTCAGACAGTTTAGTCAGTTAGAGGCTTTCTAGACTATCATGTTTCAGACTTCAGTATGTTCAATTTTGTTTTGGGTATTCTATTACCCCATACAGATGTTATATCATTTACATCATGTTCAGTATTAAACCTTATGGCCTTTCAGTTCATGTTTCTGCATTATAAAGTATTTTGTAGAGTATACAGGTACAGATATCAGTTATGGGTTAGCTTGTGGTCCTTCGGGGTTATGAGCACCATGTAGCATTCTGAGTACCATATTCGGGGCGTTACAAACTTGGTATCAGAGACTAAGGTTCAATAGAGTCCTGGAAGTCTGAAATCTGTATCTAGTAGAGTCTTGTACATGGGTGTGTTACACGCCATATTTATATGTAAGAGGCTATAAGATGTTTTAGGAACAGTTTCCCTTCTTTCAGTATTCATGTCGTACCAGTGAGCATAATCTCAAGTCAATCTCTCAGTCTAATCTGTTTCCCCCTTTCTTCTACAGAACATGCCTCCTAAAAGAAGAAATAAAAATCAATCAGCCCCCCAGCCCGAAGATTCTTTGGGCGATCATATTTCTCATGCGAAGTTCAGGGTTGCATTCACTACTCTTGCTCGGTCAGTTGCCACTTAAAATAAAAGGCCAACAGTTATTCTAGCCAACAGTTATTCTGGCTAACCTAGTGGCCAGCTCAGCTGCAGCTAGGATTTGAGATTTCACCAAATAAATCCTTCATCCTTCCTCGAGTCTAAGGTAGATGAGGACCCTCAGGAATTCATTGATTAGGTTCAAAAGGTGACAGACATCATAGGGGTGACTACTATTCAGAGTGCTGAGCTAGCTGCATATTAGTTGCAGGATGTGGCTTATACTTGGTTCAAACAGTGAAAGTCAGAGAGGTCAGATGATGCAGGTCCTATAGAGTGGGAAGAGTTTGTCACTTCATTCTTAGACAGATTCTTTCCCCACAAGCTTAGAGAGATTAAGGTGCTAGAATTCATCAACCTCAAGCAGGGAAATATGATGGTGAAAGAGTATTCTTTTAAGTTTACTCAATTATCTAGATATACCCCTCATGTGGTTACAGAAAATACAGCCAAGATGAGTAAGTTTGCTTTAGGGGTAAATGATAGCGTGGTAAATGATTGCAGATCTGTGACGCTGAACAATGACATGACTCTAGCCCAGCTTATGACTCACGCTCAACAGATAGAGGAGTAGAAGATTAAGTAGAGGGAGAAACAAAATAAGAGAGCAAAGATAGGTAGTTTCAACCTCGTTCAACCTAAATTAGAAGGAGGAAACCATTTCTAGTTTCATCCTAAGTCATCAATTCCATCCCCTTCTTCAGTCAGTGCTTTAGTTCCTAAGTTCAGGGAGGGTAACAGAGATAGAGCGCCAGGCTCTAAGTCTCAGGGAAGTGTTAGCAATGCCTGAACTAATCCCCTTTGTCAGACTTGTGGTAAGAACCACAAAGGTGCTTGCAGAGCTGGTAGCGATGTCTGTTTTGGTTGTGGTAAGCCAGGCCAAAGAGTCAGATACTTCCCTCAGTCAGGTTATCAAAGTCATCTCCGCTCCTCAGCTCAGTTCGGTCACCCGAATTAGTAGGGTGCCACCACTAGTGCTACTAGTGGGCAATGCCTAAATCATATCTATGCTCTTCAGTCCTGATAGGATCAGGAAAATTCTCCTGATGTAGTTACTGGTACATTACAGATCTTTCATGTGCATATTTATGCTTTGCTAGATTTAAGAGCTTCTTTGTCTTTTGTTACTCTCTATATAGCAGGCAATTTTAGAATTAGTCCCGAAATCTTTGTAGAGCCCTTTAGGAACTGCCCGGTTATGATATTTTAAAAAGTTACTTTAGCAGACTTAGTCAAATTAGAGATGACTGATTTTAATGTCATTCTCAGTATGGATTGGCTTCATTCCTGCTATGCCACAATCGACTGCAGAAATAGAATAGTCAAGTTTTAGTTTCTGAATGAAACTGTCCTTGAGTGGAAGGGTAGTACTTCAGCGTTCAGAGGTCAGCTTATTTCCTACCTTCGAGCACAGAAAATGATATCTAAAGGATGTTTCTATCATCTTGTTCGAGTTAAGAACACTAGTTCCAAAACTCCCAGCCTTGAAATAGTTCCAGTTGTAGGTGAATATTTAGATGTCTTTTCCAAAGATATTCCAGGAATTCCTCCCGAAAGGGAAATAGAATTCGGCATTGATCTTCTTCCAGATACTTAGCCTATATCTATTCCCTCATACAGAATGGAACCAGTAAAACTTAGAGAACTGAAAGAACAATTGAAGAATCTCATAGATAAGGGATTCATTAGGCCCAACGTTAATTTGGTCCGAATTGATCTTAATAATTTTTAAAAATTTAAAAGATATAACTTTTAACCGTCTCACCATAATAAAGTGTATTAAGTTCAATTGACGACTCGGATCAGAAGGAGCGCAGTACCAACATCAGTCCTAACACATTCAGATTCAATCCTCTATAAATAGGTCCCTCCTTAATCTTCAGTATACTCCACTTTATTTATTATTTCTTGTATTTTGTTTTTTCATATTACATCTTCAACCACTTCTCTTCAAATAACATATTCCTTTCTCGTTGAGATAAGTTTTTTTTGTGCGTGTGTAAATCTACCAGTTGGTAGTATACGTTGTATTATATTCAGACTCTTTTCATTACTTTTGTGTTTACATTTTTTGTTAATTAATATGTATTCTAGATATGGTTGATCATGTTTGGGACATTGCTATTCTGTGCGACATAGTGCAGGAACTTCAGAGGTAGGTTAATGACCTGCAGAGGGAGTTGGTCGCCTTGAGAGCAAAAATATTCATAGAGATGCAAAGGCTGATGAGGGCCCTGCTACTACTAGTTGACGATTGACCGACTGACAATAATGATGGTGATGATGATAATTATAATGTATTTTTCCTTTTAAAGTATGTATTTTAATTTTTCTATATCGGGTCTATACCTAATATATTTTATTTTTTGTTTAGTAAAAAGATTATTTTTGGTCGACTTTCGCTTTTTAATTCTTATTTAATTTTTATTCGGTCTATTTTTCTTCTCAACAAACACGTCGACGGTTGGAGGTAAGGAGCAATTTTTAATCCAGTAGAAGTAGCAAGAGTTTTGAGTTCTTTCAACAGATGGACCATCTATTGAAATAGATTGGTCATCGGTTGGGTTTCTGTCAGCAGATTATCAATCTGTTGTAACACATTTGTCATTGTTTGAAGGAAAATATTTCAATTTGATGAATTGTATTATGTTCTTCCAGCTAATGTGCATCTGTTGCAACAAATGGGTAATCTATTGAAAATAATTTTGTGGTTTGTTGTATTTAGTTCCTGTTTTAACTCTTTTTATTGATGCACAAGTTATTAAAAAAGATATTTTATCTAATAAATGATTACATTTAAATTCACAACAATGATTTAAATATATAAAATTCCACAACAAACAATAACACAAGTTTTTTCTATTACAACGATCATGGTGTATTACGATCCAGGCATATAGTTCTTTTGTGGCCAGCTTTCTTACATACAAAGCACTTGTTTATTCTTGATGGAAATAATTCTCTGACTCCACGCCTCCTCTTATATGACCTTCTTCCCGGTTTGATAGTTTTTGGGTCAATATATGGAGGAGGTATTAATCTCCCAAACTCTGCAGGAACAACTCAAAATTCTTCGAGAGTCACCAGAGTAATATGCCCACTATATGCCATTATATATTTTTTCACCGAATAATATGGAGAGGAGTACTCATAAATTTTTGTTTCATAGTTTGCACCGTATTGAGCTTGAAGCGCTGTCATAGCATTTGGACAGGGTATTTTGTCCAAGTCAAAAACTCTGCACATATAAGATCTTGTTTGAAGATGGACCGTGGTAATATTATCATAATAGTTGATACTGAACTTGTAATCTGCTATTTGATGAGAAAATAACCTATTCCCCATACTGATGTTCGTTGATATTATTTTTTTGCTTCTAAAATAAATTTAGTTTCTGCGTTGTCGAACATCACACACCTTTCGTGAAAAAATTTCCATACTTCTCGTTTCTTTTATCAAATAGAGTCACGATGGGAAATTCTCTTTCATCGCCAAACAATGTATTCACCGGTTCAGCTATGTTTGACGGCATAATATTGTACCAATACAAAAGAATCACTTAGTATGACATCATATTAAACTTGTAACTTAAACAAGACATTAAATTCATCAGAGTGTACGTATTTACGAAATAGTATGCCCGGCTCCATCTCGCAAAATTGACACGTACGAGATGTTCTGCTGCCTTGGGATGTATATCCACTATTTGATTGAAATGGTATAAAAACTCCTCTCTACTATATGCTTTAGCTGCTCTATAAAAAAGGGTCATGACCCTTTCATTGTAAAAGTTGGTCCAAATGTTCTCTCAAAGATGCCTGATGCAACAACCAAAGCAAGCTGAAGTGAAGAAAATTGAACCTATCTTTGGAATACTTAGATACCTATCCAAAATAAAACTCAACTCTTCGGTATCTTCGACACAGCTTTGCATCTATTCAAAAAAAATATCCATAAGAGGCATCACATTCCTTGTCCGCTACACAAAAAGCGACAGGAAAGATGTGATTCTCCGCATCCTCTGCCACCGCCACTAGCAGAACTCCATTTTACCTACTCCTCAAGAAGTTCCCGTCAACGGCTATGCCTATTCTCAAATGTTGAAAACCTTGAATCCAAGCACCATAGGATACAAAAAAGTACTTGAACCTTCCATTTTTATCAACATGTAACGTTGTCTTAATTTTGAGATTTGTGGACTAAAGCATTTAACGGTAGGCATTGAGGACTTCATACCCATGCTTGTGTGTTCCCCTAACCAAGTCCTTGGCAATCCCCATAGCCGTATATATCTTCTAATAACTAACCATGACACCCAATTCCGTAAGAAGTTGATTGGCCATATCTCTTGTAGAAGGGCCTTTGCCATCGAGAAATATATTCTTAAAATATTCACCGAGGACATTTGTCGTGGCATGAGAATTTTGGCCCGAAATGTACTCCGAACCACATGTGTGATACTTTTCATGTTTATGAATGATGAATCTGTCAGAACTTAAGTACTTCACCGCTCTCAACCACCACTTGCAATTCAGATTAGCATATCTGAAGCAAAAGACTTTGCTCAAATTAATCACTTTGTTATTCTAAATTTTTTTTTCAAGAAAGTAATAAACAAAGAAGTAGAAAGTTCTTTCTTATACTTAATGGCATTCCCTTGTAAAAATTGGTCTCTTCGTCTTGACGATTTCCAGACTATGTCGATTGAGAAAAACTGTCTACCATATTGCCAGCAACGGGTGTTGGTGTTTGATCATAATCTAGAATATTTATGTCCAAATCATCCAACCTATCATCAAAGATATTTTGTTGTTCTTTTTCTTCTTTTTCTTCTACATTCTGGTTTTCATTCTCTCTCATCTCTTAAACCATGTAGACCTTTAACACCGGCTTGGCTGAATCACTAAGATAAGCACACAACCGAACCTGATCGGTTATCTTGAAAGGTAGTACCCTATGATTCTCAAAGGAGTTGTGGATGTAGCTGATAACGAGTTCTTTCGGTTGACAATTCAGTTCATAATAGCTGATGATTAAGCTCACAAAATCATCATAAAAAACATCACTTTGGACTATCATAGCTATCGTGTCTAGTATTTCACCCTCGTTCTAATACTGTATATATCGATTGCTCTTCTCAATCCATTAACCATGACAATCCAACCCTATTGTTATTGATCCCTCCATTAGTGGTACCTAAATAAAGTGATTTATTTAAAAAAGCTAATAATGATATCATAATAAAATTAATAGTGATTTCATAGTGCTGTAACATGAACCCCAACAGATGTGTAATCTATTGTAATGGGTGAAAAATATATTGCAGCAGGTAAGTGATCAGTTACAACAGATTACTTACCTGTTGGGATTTATGTTACGCTCATGAAGCTGATTTCAACAGATGAGTTATCTGTTGTAATAGGTGAATAATATGTTGCAACAGACTATACACCAATTACAACAGATGAAGCGCCTGTTTGAATTGATGTTATAGTACTAAGAACCTTTGAAGCAGATTATAACAAATGAGTGACATGTTGCAACAGATAACTTACCTATTGTGACAGATGACTTACCTATTACAACAAATGATGCGTCTGTTGGAATTGAGTTCAGGTTCTGTTGCAACAAGTTACTAATTAGTTGCAACAGATATTTACCCTATTGCAACAGATAACTAGTTTGTTGTAACAGAGGAATCATATGTTGCAACAGATGACCCATATATTTGATTCATGTTACCGCATTATAGAACCATAAAGATGAATCCAACATATGAGTTTTCCATTGCAATAGATAGCTCATCTATCGCAACAGATGAGTGATCTATTTAAATAGATGGTTATTATTTTGCATTCAAGTTGCGTGCTATCTATTGTTGAAAAAACAACATAATAGCGGTTATTTGACTTACCAAAATCACCTATAAAGTAATGCCAAAGTGGAAAGTGATGTACGAAATAAAACTGAGCCTAAGAAATTAGTCAAATAGCAGCAGTAATGGTAACAACAACAACAATGGTCAACAAGAAGAAGATGAAGATGATAATGAAGCAGAAGATAATGATAATGAAGAAGAAAATGATGATAATAAAGAAGAAGATGATGAATAAAGCAGCAGCAACAATGAACAATAAAAATCGCTAAGAGAGAGAAAACAACAGTGGATGAGAAGAGAGAGAAACACGCCTTATGTCCCTCCGTTTCCTGTTATATTAGGTTAGCATTTGTATCAAAGTGTAAATTTAAAAACTTATGGGTTATTCTCAAACTTCAACAACTTTTTTAATCCATAATAAAGTAATTATCACATCCACTCAATTACTAAGACTTAAGTCACCTACACCTCAACTCTTTTGTCACTTTTAACTCAATGTTCCATGTATATTGCCTTTATTTATTTTCTTTGACAAATAAGTAAAGATGATATCAAATGGTCTCTTCAGTTACATCTACAAATTTATTAAGTAATAAGTTTGTATAATCTTCCTTCATTGAAGAATTAAGAGATTCATGCATTATATCTTGGCAATGAAGCAAAGAAAATCTGAAAATTAGTATAAGAAAGCTCGTGAATAAATATCAATTATAATTTAAAAATTGTCTCGTTGTAGCGCAATGTTCAACTCCAATATGAAAGCAAAGCTTACCAATAAAACAATCAAATTGGGTAGAGTTAATTTACAGTACAAATATAGTTTCAAAATTATGTTTTGACTTTGTCACCTCAATCATCTATGCAAAACTTTAATGAAGTTTGTCTTTCATTCAAAATTAATGCTTTTGAAGCATATGTTTAGCACTAGGGGTGTGCATCGGTCGGTTCGGTTCAGTTTTATGTATTATTGGTTTGGTTTATCGGTTTTCGGTTTTTAAATATGTAAAACCAATAACCAACCAATAAGATATTTTCTTATTGTTTTGGTTTATCGATTTTTGGTCCTTAATGGTTCGATTTTTGATTTAACCAATAAGAAAATACTTATAAAATAGAAATAGTAACAACTAACATAAAAAAATGAAATCTTAATTACCGCCAAAACCTACGCAATGCATTTTACTTTACAAGAATTTTTAAACTTGAACTGAAAGTTAGTTAAGAAAAATATTGAATCCTAATTGTTGGAAGCTATAAATGCTTCAAACTTTTTATTATGATAATAGTCGAACATTATAATGTGCCTTTGTTGCCCTGAATAGGTTAATACTTTGTGAATCACTGAATTATAAATTAGTAATGCATATAATCTAGATAGATAGATAGATAGATAGACAGATAGATAGATAGATAGATAGATAGATAGATAGATAGATAGATAGATAGAGAGAGAGAGAGAGAGAGAGAGAGAGAGATTTAAATATATAACATAAATAGGAATAAAACAATAATTTAGTGTATCCTTATTAGGTTATCGGTTTAACCAATAACTCAAAAAGCTAAAATTGATACCGAACCATTTACCCAATAAAATTTTTTATAAAACCAATAAAAAATCGTTAACCTGATAACCCAATACCAATAACCCAATAAAATTTTTATCGGTTTCGGTTTATCGATCGGTTCAATTTTCGCACTGCCCTATTTAGCATATTATACGTTATGTATCTCACATGAATCTGTATCCACCCATTTAACTCCACTTTTTTGCAATTTCTTCCTCTTTTCACTCTAATACCCGACTTATCTCGTTAATCTTCATTAAATTGATCTCTTTTATGGAAAAACTAGTGAATTTAACCGTGCTTCGCGCGGTCAATAAAAATAATGATTAAAATAATTTATTTGAAAATGTAGCTGGGATAGAAGATTTTAAATAATTTCTTATGTAACACATACAAAAAAGATTATAAAGTTAATGAAATCACCAATAATATTTTTAGTGATATCCATATAAATGTGTTTTCTATACATCAATTAGAAATTAAGAGACATATGGTTACAAGCTGATTTTGAGGAGATACAGTATCAAAAAGTTTAAATTAGCTAATACGTATATGTGAAAATGCTATGTATTTCAAAATAAAAAGAAAATTTCAAGAAAAATAATAATATTATTGTTGGAAATAATAAGTAGAATTTGAGGATGAACTTTGTTTTATATTATTTAATTAATAAAGATAAAAGAGATTATTTTCATATACAAAAAATTTAAAGAGTTATTTCTACTTACAAATGTTTTTATCATAGTCACATCTTAGAAAGATAATTTTTTTTTGGTAATTAAATTTTACGCTTTCAGAAAAAGATCTCTTAAATAAAAGTTCTCATTTTATTTAAATTTAAAAACGAAATATTTTCTTTTACTCATGTATGTATGAGTCTATGATTTTTATTATTGCATGTACTTTATTCTTCTTTGACTAATACATACTCCTATTAGATTTTCTCTAGGAGTTTTCCTCCCTCCATTTGCACTTGCATATATGTTAAAAGTTATCATATTTAAATACTTGTCAAGTCAAAAAGTTAAGAAACAGTTAATTTTTTTCTTCAACTTTATTTTTAACATTATTTTTAATATATTAATTAAATTACACTCACAATTATTTTTTTTTAAAGACTCTAATGAAAAGAAAGAGAGTTATGAGATAGAAAATTTTTGCTCATTAAAAGAACTTATATTTAGATAAAAGAAAACATTACACAAAATATATAAAAATTGTGAAATGAAGAAAAGTGAGAAATACTATATGAAGACACATTGTAAATTACGGTATTTATTCGGGGACAAAGCCACCAAATAAAAGAAAGAGATTTTTTTGTTGTTGATCTTCATTGAATCGTAGAATTTTCAGTTATATAGATCTATATCTTTCACTTCTAAATTTTTATGTTTTTTGATTTTTTTTTCTCATGGTATATTAAGACTCCTGAAAAAATTTTAGGCAACAAATTTTATTTGATAGTACTTGATATCGTAGAAATTTTTATGAATTACTTAATAAAAAAATTATGCTCCTCCATTAAAGTGGAATAATAAATATGGAACATGAGAAGGTTGTAACATCGGGTCACAACATAAAAATAAGTTTAAAGCCAAAAAAGACAAAATATTCATAAAAAATGAGTAAATAGCCAATATTAAAAAATAAATTAAAATAAAATATTATTACTGATTGTAGAAAATTGTCACATCACCTACACTAAGCCCAATTAGTCTATATGACAGATAAAAGAAAATAACTAATTCTTTTATTTAATTAGTTAGTAATGACTAATTTCTTGAATTGAAATAAATCACAAGCAAGTATTGTTATTTATCTTTTTTCTTAATTTTTTGAGATTTTCTTCATTTTTTAAAGTTATCTACTAAGCTTAAAAAAAAATCAAAATGTTACCTTTTAAAAATTGAAACTGTCGTTTTTCATACTCTTTTATTTTCAGGTAATAGTCTCTTGAATGTTTTATGCACTTTGAGAATAATTTATATCTCAAATACTATCAGGATAACTTAGTTGTTATGAAATTTTAATTAACCAAAAATATATTTATTTATTTTTTCTAGATCAATTACTCTCTATAGAGTTGAGAATGAAAAAATTCTTTCTATAAGTCTATTCAAAATGAATTTGAATTCAATGCGAAAATGAAATTAAAAAAAAATAGTGTTTTACTCATTGAACCGTGTTTCATTATCTATAATAATTTTTTCTTTATTATTTATATTGTACTCGATCTCAATCAAAATATTCATAGATCAAAAATCAATTTGCAAGTCTACAAAAGAATTATCATTTTATTAAAAAAATAAAATAAGACGAAACGATAAAGGTAGAGAATAAATTAAATAAAGAAGTAGAATAAAACGAAAAAATAAAAAACAAATGGATTTAAGTGTCTAAAATAATCGGTTCTAAATTATCTTGAAATCTTTTTAAATTTTCATCTGCAAAATATCTCAAATCAATAAATATTAATTCTATATTAATTAATAAATTTAACAACAGAACGATAGTTCTTAAAAGATGCTTAAAACTACCATATCTATAAATTATTGAATAAAAAGAAAAGAAAAAAAAGATAGATAGATAAAAATTATCTCTCGCCCAAGCCCAGTTTGGACATATATTGCTTCTTCTTTTCAAATGGTCAAACAGATTCAAATATCAAACTTATGAGGAGACCTCCTTCTCTAACTCTCACTTCGATCCCACTCCCCTTTCCTCTTGTTTCTCCAAAGCTTGCAGGTTTCATAGATTCATTCTTTTCTTAGTAACCTGAAAAGGAAAAAAATAAAGAAGAGAAATATCAAATAATTATATATTTGAAAAAAATGATATAATTTAAAAAGAACTATAAAAGCATTATATTATGACCTAATACGAGAATTTAAGATTTCGACACATAAAAAGTATAGAGATAAATAGAGAAAAATAAATATCAAACACAAACACCAATATCCATTATATAGATGTAGTATTTCAAGTATCTCTCTTCTTATTTTTTCTATCATTAATTATTAATTATTAATTATTAATGTTAATTAAAATCAAAATATGTTTTTGGAGGAAAGATTTTTACTAATGTGAGGAAAGGTATTAATGTTAATTAATACCAAAATATATTTATTGCATTCTTCTGAAGTTTGATAAGGAATCGTTTTTTTCTCTTTTAGTTTTTTAATCTTTAAAAATAAATTTAATTAAAATGAATTATGCGAGTGAGGAAAGGTTTTAAATTAATGGTCCTTTAATATTTTTAAATGCTTGCTGTTTTTAATTGAGCAATGATACGAATAATCAAAGAGTAATTATTAAATGTATTTTAATTTCTAGAAAAAATATTTTGAGAAAAGTAAAAGAGAGAAAAATCTCAAAAATTTGAGAAAAAAAGATAAATAGCATTCCTTGTATATAACAGGTGCCACATCATCATTCTTCTAATCTTCTTTTATATATTTTTATTATATAGAAGAGGTGGTTTCGACCATCTCACATGCAATTACCGAAAAGTCCCTCCACTCCTACTTAATTACATACTATGTCCCAATATATAATAATTTCATTATTTCATCATAATGGTTTAAATATTTAATATATTCTATTAATTTATATTAATTAACTATAACTATATATTGGAAGTAAATATTTTTTATTTATTTAATTGGCTATCATGTTCAAAACTAATTTGTTACCACGAATTACAATAATTAACAATTTAAAATATTTAAAAACCATAGAGAAATTTTATTGACTCTCATTATTTTAGCAACGCCACATAAATTGAGATAAAAGAAAAAGTACTGCAAATCATAATAATTAACAACTTAAATATTTAAAAGATATATTAAAATTTTAGTTGATTCTCAAAATTGTATCGAAGCCACATAAATTGGGACACAAAGAGTAAATATATTATTTGATAATTACGTAAAAAATATTATAAATCACAATAATTAACAAGTTAAAAAACCTTTTTAGAGATGGTTTCGACCACCTCACATGCAATTACCAAAAAGCCCCTCCACTTACATACCATGTCCCAATATATAATAATTTCATTGTTTCATTATAATGGTTTAAATATTTAATATATTTTATTAATTTATATTAATTAACTATAACTACATATTGAAAGTAATTTTTTTATTTATTTAATTGGCTATCATGTTCAAAACTAATTTATTACCACAAATCACAATAATTAATAACTTTAAATATGTAAATGACATTTAAAAATTTTATTGACTCTCATTATTTTAGCAATGCCACATAAATTTAGATAAAAAAAAATACTGCAAATCATAATAATTAACAACTTAAAATATTTAAAAGATATATAAAAATTTTAGTTGATTCTCAAAATTGTATTGAAGCCACATAAATTGGGACACAAGGAGTAAATATATTATTTGATAATTACTTAAAAATTATTATAAATCATAATGAATAATAAGTTAAAGTACTTTTTTTAAAAATAGATAAAAGTTCTATTCAACTCCCAAAATTTTATCGGTGCACCATAAATCATCAAAAACTAAAAAATTATCTTAATTAATTGCAACTAAATATTTAAAGTAAATCAATTTTATTATTTTAATTGAATTTTATATAGAAAATTAATATTTTTATTTATTTATTTATTTTAGTAAATTTAAATTTTAAAATTATTTTTTTCTTATATAGAAATACTAATATTTAAACTTAAATTTAAAATTTTAAAGTACAAAATTAATAAAATTAATAAAATAAATTTCTCATTAATATTTTCTTAGAATTTGTGTTGGGTCAATATGTATCAAGTTAAAAAGAAATAAAGAAAAATATATAGTAAAATTTTATTATTGTGAAGATAAATATAACGCACTATCCAATAATATTTAATAATATCATATTTTGCATATACAAATATAGCATCTCGTATTTAATTAATAGACTATTTTGGTGAATTATCGATGATTACTATTGGATATGATAAAATTATATTAATTTTTATTGTAATAACATAATCAATCACTCTTAATTAATTATTATGAGTCATCTAGGTGTTAAGAAAATAAATAATATTAAATGAAAAATAAAATAGACATAAATGTGAAATTAACTCTTAATGTTATACATTAAATTTTCGTCTTTAGAACGATGATTTTTACTATATCACTCCTTATTATAAGTCATTTATGTATTAGAAAAATAAGGATAACGAAATGATATGTCAACGTAAAATATTTGTTTGACTATCAAAATTATATTAGTGCCACATAAATTGGGACGGGACAGAAGAAGATATAAAGCAACATATATTATTTAAAAATGAAATAAAAAGTACTGTAAATAACAATAATTAACAAAAAAAAATAATCAAAAATTGACTAATTTCTGCTGCTTCAATCGTGATTTTAATGTATCACCCGCAATTAATTATTATAAGTCACTTATGTATTGAAAAATTAATAATATTGAATCCACGATTTTACTATATATATATATATACATATATATATATATACATATATATATATATACACACATACTATGAATAAAAATTTTCATTATATTTTTAAAAAAAAATAAAAATTACTACATATATTCAAAGGGCAAAAGAGTAAAAAACACACAAGAGATAAATGTAAAGAAATCAAGAAGCACTAAATGGATTATTAACATTTGTAACATTCAACACATTTCTAATTGTTTTCAATTCTTCTTGAATCAACAAATACACATAATAAAAATAATAAATAATGATAATTATATTTTACTATATCACCCCTAATTAATTATTATGGTCATTTAAGCATTGTGCCACATAAGTTGAAATAGAAAAAATATTATAAATCACAATGGTCAAAAATTTAAATCATTTAAAAAAATATAATTGGCTATCGTCGACACAAAACTCTGGACAAGGTGAGTAGCATATATTATTCAAAAATTACATAAAAAGTATTATAAATTACAATAGTTAACAACATAAAATATTTAAAAAGAATTTAATATGTTATATATTTCAAAAAAATTACATGAAAAATACTAGAAATCACAATAATTAACAATTTAAAAAATTTAAAAGATATAAAATATTTGGTCGACTCTTAAAATTATATTAGTGTCACTAAAATTGGAATAGAAGAAAAGTATTATAAAACACAATTATTAAAAACTTAAATTATTTTTAAAATATAATTGACTATCAATGCCACAAAAATTTGGATAAGAAAAGTAACGTATATTAATTTAAAAATTACATAAAAAATATTATAAATTGCAATAGTTAATAACTTAAATTATCTAAATACATATTAAATAACATATGTTGAACTCATGCTAGATTCTGGATGAATCCTAGAAAACATATGCAATTCTTTTATTAAATTTTTTTATTTAAATATATCAAGATTGAAAAGATAAATAAATATCTTAATTTTGGGCTCGTGCTAACACGGGTCATGCTCCTCTAGTATATATAGATAGATAGATAGATTTTATTTGAGTCCCACTTATCAAGTCATACTTGTGTGAGACTCTTCAAAACTTGACATTTGGACAAGTGGGGCCCATTTGTACTATAATTTTTCTCTTCTTTAAATCATTTTTCTTTATCCAAACAAACTTCTCTAGTTGCTCTCTATCCTGATAAAAATTACTTTTTTTGTCCTATTTTATGTTGCATTGTTTGACCGACTCCTTCTTCGTCCCATTTTATGTAACATACTTTGATCGATGGAGTTTAAAAAATAAGAAAAGACTTAGTGATGTTTATGAAATTATTCTTTATTGAAAATGCAGTACTATTATTTTTTAATTAAGTGAACCAATAAGGATAAATAAGAAATTGTATTTTAAAATAATTATCAAATAAAAAAAAAATATTTTTTGGGGATGAATAAAAAAGATGATACACATAAATTTATGGGACGGAGGAAGTATATTCTCTTCACTCTCTATTTCTATAGTCCAATATTTGTCTCCTCTTTCTTTTTAATTTTTCCCTTGCTCGTTCAGAAAGAGCAATAAACATTCCATGAAATCACTTTTATCCATATCTATTAGCAATTAAACTGCTATAGTAGCTTCATGGCAGCCTTCTAAGAAGATGGAATAATTCCTGAAAAAAATTAATTTACATGCTAAAAAAGATACAAAAGCATTTACAACTATTTAATAATAATTAAAAAATGGATTTTGAACAGAGAAAAAAATAAAAATGGAGATTCAAAGTTAATATGGGGAGAAATATTTTTACATTAAATATTTCACTTTATTCCTTCCATGAACCCCTCACAAAACGATAATATAAGGGGTAGTTTGGTTGGAAACAAGTTATGCTGGGATTAGTTATACTGGAATTAGTTATACTAGAATTAGTTGTCCTGGGATTAGTTATCATGGTATTATCTTTTAGTGTTTGTTTGGTTTGTAGTACAAAAAATAATATGCATTTCATTCTTTTTAAGAATTGATAGTTTGTTTACAAAAATACTCTTCACCTTATTTAGCTTAATTATTTTCCTTCATATTAAACCATACAAAAAAAAATTGAAAAGTTACTATTTTTTTTTAAATTTTGTAGTTTTTTCCCCTAAAAGTACATGTTAAGAAATTTATGTTAATATTTCTTAAACGTGTATGAAACTTTAATATTTCATGTTAAACTACTTATTTTGTCCTAAATTCTATAAAATGTTGATAATCTCATTATTTGTTAAAAAAATTTATCATCAAAAAGTGTGAAAAATAATTACTCTCATTTTTCATTATTTAGTATCCTATTTGGGAGTTAAATTATACTTTTTAAAAAATTAAATTTTCAAATATTTTTAGCTATATACAAAAAAATAAATTTTTATTTAATAATTAAGTATGTACTAAGTTAGAAAGGGAATGTCAAGATACTAATTATTTTCCCATGATAAATTTGTTATAGAACATAAAAATCTAAAGTAAGATTAATAAATATTTCTACAAAATAGAAAGACAATAAACCCTTGCATCAAATTTGAATTTGGTTGTATAAATAGCTTTTATGAGGTCACTATCATTTTTTCATGACTCGTCACTTTTGTAGCATTTAATAAGCTCATATAATTGTTCAAATTTATCAAAATAGATGAAAATTTGTAGAGTTATTAAAATTTAAATTAGGGATAATATTGATTAAAAAAAATTGATATGGGGACGACCAAAATCTCACATTCTCTCTTATATATAGTAGTAAAGTAAAGCAAAATATTATATATATCTATAATCTATATCTATAATCTATAATCTATAATCTATATCTATAATCTATAATCTATATCTATAATCTATAATATATTAGAAGTGTGAAAACCCTTAGAAAAATGATTTGAACTTTTCACCCTTCATTAAAAAGTTTTGCAATAGACAAAATCGTATTTTTATTTATTTTATTTTATTATTATATTATTATATTTATAATATTAACTAGATTTCTAAAATATAAAGGAAAAGAATAAATTAATATAGGAAGAGACTCTAATTAAGGTTTGTGTCGTTTTCTTATTTTTGGTCAAAATTGCCGTGCTCTTGTTTTTGCCAAACTTTTTTTCTTATTTTTAGCAAAATTTAGTGATATCCTAATGTAATACAAATAATGTATACTGTTTTTGAAATTTTTATGATTTTTTATATTGAAATAATAAATATACTAAAAATTAAAAGCAATTTTTTTCTTATTAAATTACTAAATTACACCAAAAATTGGCAAATCTTTTGAATTAAAATAGGTTTGGTCAAAAGAAAAAAAAACTAAGAAAATTGGTTTAGATGAATTTTTCCAACTTTTATAAAAAGCAGTCTAATTTTATATTCTTTGCCAAACGTTTGCCCTTCATGTTTTATCCCATGACGGCAAAACATTTGAATTCAAAGACAGAACCAAGCAGCTTAAATTGAGACAGAGACAAAGAAAGAGAAAGAGAAAATTACTCATGAGAATAGAAGCAACGCGAGTAAACGACATCTAACATGTTAGAAGTCTCAGAAGTGCAAAAGTCTTCGCTCTATTTGAATAGTTATTATGTATTGTTTCATGATGTATTGTGTTATATCTTACTGTATTATTTTAATGTGGTGCAATAATTGTTACATATTTGATTGTGTTTACTAAATTTGATAGGCATCGGTGTTTATGTATATTTATTATTTTAGCACTTTCAACTTCTTTTGGATTCGAAAGTTTTTTCTTTTGTTATAAGATTTTAGAATTAGGAGCAGCTACGGGTCTGCTTCAAATACTGGTGACTACATACGTTTATAAGAAATTTAATTATGACTCTTGCAAGAGAACTAAATAGAAGCAGTTGAGGATGATATGAAAGAAGCAGTTTAATATCTTGTGACCACTATTATTTTGGTGTATTCTTTCTACATCATGATTTTCATGAAGTTCAACGATCGTATATAGTGGATCTGGTCTGCTTATTCGCATTTCTCTTGCCCTCTAATTTTTCCACGAATTACGTAATTTATGTAGAACTTTTATGTATTATCTTTCACTAACAATAAGTTGTTCTACGAAAAATAGCCATAGGTTCAACTAGGTGAAATTGTTGTCAATTTGGTCGTTGGAGGGAAACCTTAATTTTGATTATTTATTTAACTATATTTTGATATATTATTTGTTACTAATAATTATAGTTGAATCTTTAAATGATCTTATTTGTTGAATTCAAAATATAAGGTTATACTTAAGTGTTGAATCATTATATTCAAAGTATATATATATAATATTAAAAGTGTGAAGACCCTTAGAAAAGTGATTTGAACTTTTTGCCCTTCATTAAAAAAATATTGTAATAGACAAAATCGACTTTTCACAATTTTTCTTTAATTTATAATATTGAATATTAATTATAATAAATATATAAAGAAATTAAATGGAGAAGATTTTCTACTTTTAGTTGAATTCCTAAATTTATGGCAATATTTTATTAAAGAAAATCCAACTTCAAAGAAACTATTATACAAAAAAAATTCTATATAAGGTAAAGTTCTAAATATTTTTAAAATTTTGGTGAAACTATTTTACATAAAACAGGTTAAGATTCTCAAAAGAAGAAGCGGAAAAAAAATTGTGGCAAAAATTAAATGTAGTACGTGAGTTTTTCCAATTTGCAAAGGGTTGGTAAACTTTCACTAGAGAAAAAAAGCTTTTGTTTTTTTTTTTTAGGTAAGGATTGCTATTCTTTTGTTATAGTAATATTTTAATTTATGAGTATACGGATATCTTATTTGGGTAATAAAACATTTTGATTGTAGCTTTATTATTGGGTATCTTTTTGGTTTCTGGATTTCAAATTTTTATTTATATTATATTTTGATTTTGTTGATCATAATTAACAAAATCATCCTTTTATTTTTGTAAATAGTTTTGTTATTGGTTCTCCAATACAATTTATTGATTTAATTTCAGGTTTTAAATTTTCTTTTATATTATGTTATTTTTATTAATTAAGAATAACGAAACATCCTTTCATGTTTGTACGTAATTTTCATTATTGAATCTACAATGTGACTTTGTTGTTCTTAGGTTTTAAATTTTCCTTTCTATAACATTGGGTTTATTGATCATGAATAACAAACTTTCGTTATTGAGTAACTTCGTGGTTTCTATTGAAATAATAAGTTTATGAATTTTTTCTGTAAAGGTTAGATTTAGTTGTATTGTTTTGATATTTTTATTATCGTATTATTTTATTGTAGTTTACAGGTGGCATATAAATATCTATCGGCTTTAAACAAAAATTTAGGTAAAGATTAGATTTAATTGTATTATTTTATATCTCTACTTTAATATTTTTTGTTTGTATAAAGATTAGATTTTGTTGTATTGTTATGATATCTCTATATCATATTATTTTGTTGTAGTTTACAGGTGTTAGATGAATGTCGATCAAGTTTGAGGAAATTTCTTTTGCAAAGGTTAGGTTTAATTGTATTGTTTTTGTCACACCCCTTTTTTTAACTCCAAAAGATTGATTTTAACGTTTGAAAGGGTTTTTATTATCTAAAGTGACAAAATGAAGATTGTTTCGAAAAAGGACTTTATATTTTTTATTATTATTTTTTCTTTCAGAGTCGCCACTTGGCATAATCTGGTGTGCTGAGTCACCTTTGGAAAATCCTTTTCAAAACTGTTTTTGACTCTTTTAGACTGGTTTGCGAATAGAGATTCCGGCTAAGGAATCCTGTTGACCGAGGGGAAGGTGTTAGGCACCCCTCGATCCCGTGGTTCGATCACGGTCGCTTGGTGGAGCGTATCGGCTAATTTTGACACTATGAATGTAGAAACCACAAATAAGCACATAAAGCAATCAAACCAACAAACCAAACAAAACAAATCCCAAAAATAATGTTCAGTTCAATTATACAGTCCCGAAATAAAAGAAAATGCAGAAATATAAACCTACTCTATTCTACGCTAATCCTAAGCTATGCTCCATTATTTTCTCCACCTGCCGCCTCGAGCCTTCTCTCGAACGTCCTCTGGGTACAAAATATTTTGAGGCATTCTCCGGCCAAATAAACACAAATATCTCGGGGCATTCCCCAGCCAAATAGTACATTTTAATCCAAGTGCGATAAACTAGAAAACATTCAATAAAAATTCCACATTTAAACATTCAACGCAAACACTTATTCCTAAATTTTGCCAACCTAAACCTATATTGCCTATCCATTTCAACATATCATAAAATCCCTCATATTCATGCTTATCCCGAATTGAACAAGACAACAACGGACCAAAATTTAACTACATTCAACTTTTATCCATTTCTCGCAATTCCACCCTTAACAAATAATGATTAACACATGCTTCGATTATCGATTTAATTTCTCGCACCCAAGTTCATCATCAACCAATATCAACCATACACACAGTAAAGATTCAAGCATGGTAAGCACACAAAAAATATTCACATCCGCAAGAATAATCAAAATCCGAGATAAAAATAGAGAATGAGAGAAGAAATGGACCTCAAATTTTACTTTTATTCGAGTATCATCCTGTTTGAACAAAACATAGTCCGCGCCGAAAACCTCAATTTGAACCTCGACACAAACCAAACTCGAACCAAAGAACCAAATCTAGACTTCGATCTAACTCTATTTGTTATGTTTTCATCAACCCGAAGCTTCAAAAATCTAATAGAAAAACTGAAAACCAGTACAATTTGAGCTTCGGTGAGCTCAGACGACTTGATGAAAACGTAAATCGGAGAAAGACGACGTGACTGGTACTATGAGCGGCGCTTTTCCGGGAAAGACTCGCTAGAACAGTCAACCCATCATTTTTCTCTCTTCTCTCGATCTCTTCTCTCGAAGCTCTCTCGATCTCTCCCTCTCACTTGCATGTGTTGTGATTTTTCCTTGAGTGTAGAATTGCGAGTTGTGTGCTTGCGCCTGTTCCGTCAGAATGAAAAAAATCCCTGAAGAAGATGAATTTGTGTTCTCCTAAGAAACCATGGAAATTCTCTCTATATTGGTGTATATGAATAAAAATGATGATGGAAATCCCCTCGTGTTCTCTATGGTGATGGTGTCTATATTGTCAAGAAGAGGAAAATGGAAATTGATTGAAAAAAAATTGGAGTCTTGCTGTGACGGTGTATGCATATGTTTTTGCTATCCCATTTTGTGTGGAAAAGTATGTATGTATGTACAAAATTTGTATGGGTGTGCTTATGGTTTTCTGGTGAGAATGAGAATTGTGTGGTAGTGGGGTAGGGTAGGTGGGGTAGTGAGGTGGGGGTAGGGGTAGGGTGTGATGTGGTTTATTTTGATTGGGTAGGTTGTTAGTATAAGATAAAATTAGCTAGGGGTTGTTATTTTTGTCATTTTGTGGAGGGATTATCACACGGGTTGGGGTGCATGGTAAAACGGGGTAAGATAATAAAAATAATTTTTTAACGGGACAAAATTATGTGTCTACATCATGCCCTCTTTGAATGTAAACACAAAGTCTTTTCATACAAAGAAGTAGACAACGAGACAGAATTTTGTCCCGATCATTATTCAAAAGAAGAAGTAGAAGGAAGAAGGACAACTGCATCTTGACTTAGGACACTCTCACCTACCCAAGTTATAAGGGAATCAAGTGATAGGTATCTTAAAGGATTAGAAGGAGAAGGGCTATACCGAGTTGGAGAGTCGAGTGAGGTTCCATCGAGGTTCCGGTCTGCGGCTCTGTTATTACATCAAAATGAAAATTACAAGTCAAGACATAAATGAAATTACAAAAATCCTATTTGTGCAACTTCTTTTGGATTCTTGACTTGATTTTCATCACCCTATTCTTCAGGCGGGCTCCTGACTTGTAATTTCTTCAACTTGTTGCTTGCCTTTTAATTTATACTCCCTGTTCTCCAGGCGAGTTCCTGACTTGCTATTTCATCAACTTGTTGCTATCCTTTTAATTTCTTCACCCTGTTCTGCAGGGGGGCTCCTGACTTGTTATTTTTTAATCTGTTTAACTTTTAATTTCTTCACCTTGTTTCTTGGTTTTCCATTTATTCGCCCTGTTCTTCGGGCAGGCTCCTGAAATCACATCAAAACTGGAAAGAAAATTATCCCAAACAAAAATTATTATAAAGAGAAATTTCGTTTGCCAGAAAAGTAAAGTTCCAAAAACAAGAATTAAATTTTGCCCCAATTTATCATCAAAGGACTTTTGTGAAAGTCACATCATTATAAGAATTAAGGAGAATGACTCGACTAAAAGGTACGTCTTATAGGAATCAATGGGAATGACTCGACTAAAAGGTACGTCTTATAGGAATCAAAGGGGATGACTCGAGTAAAAGTTATGTCTTATAGGAATCAAAGGGGATGACTCGACTAAAAGGTACGTCTTATAGGAATCAATGGGAATAACTCAACTAAAAGGTATGTCTTATAGGAATCAAAGGGGATGACTCGACTAAAAGGTACATCTTATAGGAATCAAAGGGGATGACTCGACTAAAAGGTACGTCTTATAGGAATCAAAGGGGATGACTCAACTA
>NC_061119.1:196827436-196841679 GCF_002878395.1 Capsicum annuum | reverse complement strand
CCCTTTGATTCCTATAAGACGTACCTTTTAGGAATCAAAGGGAATGACTCGACTAAAAGGTACGTCTTCTAGGAATCAAAGGGAGTGACTCGACTAAAATGTATGTCTTCTAAGAGTCAAAGAGAATGACTCGACTAGAAGGTACGTCTTCTAGGAATCAAGGGGAATGACTCAACTAAAAGGTACGTCTTATAGGAATCAAAGGGAATGACTCGACTAAAAGGTAAGTCTTATAGGAATCAAAGGAGATGACTCGACTAAAAGGTACGTTTTATAGGAATCAAAGGAAATGACTCGACTAAATGGTATGTCTTATAGGAACAAAGAAGATGACTCGACTAAAAGGTACGTCTTATAGGAGTCAAAGGAAATGACTCGGCTAAAAGGTATGTCATATAGGAATCAAAGGGAATGACTCGACTAAAAGGTATGTCTTATAGGAATCAAAGGAGATGAATCGACTAAAAGGTACGTTTTATAAGAATTAAAGGGAATGACTCGACTAAAAGGTACGTCTTCAAGGAGTGATGGTTCAATTTAAGAAGTGTATCACCCAACAAATCAAAACTGAAATCCTTGGACAATAAAGTGTTTCTCCGAGGGATATAAGATGATGAATTTTTACCATGATTTAATTATCAAACCTGTGTAGCAACATTCCTTTCTGCATTTGTAAAAGTGAGAAATTATGGGCCTTGATGTTTAGGCTTTGAAATCCTTGATTTGAAGGTAAAATGTGCTCCTGTTTCATGGAAAGAAAGGTTGTGAGTTTTAAAACATGGTGGCTGGTTTGTGGCTTTGGCTTTCGTGGCAAACGCTCTTGCCGTCATCACATTTAACCTTGCTTCCAACCATTGGCCTTTGTCATTGACTTGCTGCTTCATTGACCAAACTTAGATTATTAAGAGTGACTGAGACAAACACGACATCTCTACTTTGCCATGCTTCTTAGATAGACCCCTCGGAACCTTGGTATTTTATGAGTTCCCAGACTTATTTGTTGACAAAACTTTTTGCTTGCCTTATTTTGGCTCACAATCATGTCTCTTTCATGCGTTGTCCTTTCTGCCTTGCTTTGTACAATTGAAGAAGTTGGTAGCTAGTTTTGAAATCTTTTCTCACTTGTTTTGACATAGAATTGACTCAAAGACAAGACAAAAATGACAATGATTTTATTTGGATAACTGACTCAAGAAAAATAAAAATATAACTATAGAGAAGAAAGAAATGATAATGAATGTCCCCATTGAAAAAAATGAAAGAAAAGTTTACCTAACTCTAATGAGTATGACATGCATATCGGATTAAACTGCCTGATCTTTCCATCCAAAAATATCAAAAATTGTTGTTAATGACCACAAAATTGAGTTGCTTCCTTAGATCAATTGCATTTAAGACCTCATTCGGCTAGTGGCGCCTTGAACGGTTTTTGCCAACGAGCCTCTCATTTTCCTTTTCTTAGCTCACCATTGCCTTATGGTGTTGTGAGGGTTTTTCACTAATGAGACTCTCTTATTTTCATTTGTCTCAACTCACCGCCGTATTACAGTACCCGTGAGAGTTTTCACCGATAAGACTCTCTTATTTTTATCTCCCTTAACTTATCATCATCTTAAGGTGCCCGTGAGGGTTTTCACCAATAAGACTGTCTCATTTTTATTTCTCTCCTGATTTCTTATGCTGAGGAAGACAAGTAGTTCCCAAATGCATCATCATATCCCTTGCATGCTCAGCCTTAACACCCTCAAAGATTGATCTGAAGGTCTTTCTTTGGTTGTAAATTGGCTTTTGGATAAGGTTAGAAAGAAGGGATGACATGAGGCCTAAACAACACTTGAAGTGGTGTAGGACTTACAACTTTTGGAATAGACTCAAACAATGAGGATTAACTCATGCCCCAGTTTCTTGTAGCTGGGTAATTCTAAATTGTTCATTTGGTTGGACCAAGCCCAGAGAATGACAGCCTATGTATCTCACCCCCGAAAGAGGAGAATCAAGTCATGCGTAGTTCTGGCAGCTTGTTCTTTCACTTGATTCTAAATTTTTCTTTTGTTGACTCTTTTTCTCTTTGGAACTTTTCTAACTTTATTTTTCTTGACATTCATCTTTTCTTTCTTTTTCGACACATTTTTTTTTTTAAACTTTGTTGACTATATCTTGATCCCAAAAGAGGGGTATGAAAGAAAATAACACTAAGGCTCAAATGGGGTAAACAAAGGATAAAACAATATTTGGATAGCAGAATGAAATATCTTCGTCATATCAATCCTTGGAAATGCTAGTACATAGCATGCAATGCAAAAGTGCACGATTAAGATCACTTATGAAATATTTTACAACACTAACTTGCCCCGAGCATGTGTTCTACCTCTTTTTCTACACTTGCCCAGCATACAACTCCACTTTGTTGTACATTCCTCATGCTGAAGGACTCATGACTTCGTGGAGCTAATTTTCTTCCCATTCCTCTTGATAGGATCATGCAGACACTGTTTGACCTAATTGAGCTATGTTTTTCAATTGATGACCAATTTATTCTTGTGATTCTCAAAATAATTGCCTTAATTTTGAAAGAAGGCTTCAACTTGTCACCAAATATCTCAGCACTCTACCTATTTTCTCAGATACTTTTTCTAACCTTAGCCCTCTGATTTCATGTTTCATGGTTAAATTGGAATTTAAGCTTTGGCTGAAAATTTCGCAAGCATGTCATATCACTAGAGTCAACATAAAATGTACTGTATAAAGAAAACAAACAAACAACACATCTTTAAAACACAAAGAAAAAAGGGACACTCTATTTAGTTGAAATAAAAGATAGAAACGGTTTGAACAGAAACGACAAAAGGGAAAAAACATGATAGATCCCAAACTACCACTCTGAAATAATTCGGATAACAAAAAAGAAAGCAAAACAAACTACCAAACCTCTTCCTAGTAGGGAGAGGGGCGACTTCTCAATTGCTCATCCTAACATATTAACCACTGGTTTGCATATCAGCATGACTAGAGCTTCCACCACTGTCAGACAAATTTCCTTTAACAAATAAGTTCTGGATCCCTATGCTTAACTCATTACCTCCCACATATTGTGCAATACCGTGTGCTAGTGAAGAACTCTGTGGGATAGTTGAGGGGCCAATGTTTTGCACCACAATCAATTTATCTTGAATCATCTTTTCGATTTCTCTTTTCAAAGTACGACAATCTTCAGTACTATGACCCTAAACATCAGAATGATATGCACACCATATATTAAGATCAAAATTTCTTGAATGTGGGTCAAGTGTATACCCAGGGAGAGAAGTAATCATGCCCCTATGTCTCAATGTCTAGAACAAACTGGCATAGGACTCCCCAATAGGAGTGAAATTATCCTTTTTCTTCCTCCTCTTTGCAAACTCTGGCCTCGGATGAAACTTGAATTTAGAGGTTCCTTGGTAAATTTGTGGGGGTCGAAGATGATATTGAGGGACAGGTGCATGCCATTATGGATAAGAAGACGGATGGGTACACAATTGTGCATTGTTCAAAGGACATTAAGGAAGTGGAATGGAACTCCTAGGATTTTGAAAAGAGGAACCTTATTGCAGATGAATAAGTGAATTTGATTTGTAAGCTCGGGATTGAGGATGAAGTATTGGTGAGTTGGACCTCTTAAACTCTGCTTTGTCCCAGGCACGACAACAGATGCGTTTTCCTTCTTCTTTTTTTTAGTTTCCCTTGAATGATTGCAATATCGTCCCAAATATTTCACAGAATCATTCTGTCCACCAAGCTCCTCAAATTTTGATGTCTCAAAGCTTGGATGAAGGTTAATACTTGAAAACATGCCCCAATTTTTATATGAAACATCTTCATAGCCCACAAGTCCCAAGGAACTTTTCATATTATTTTCCACACTCTTAACTTTCCCAACCATTTTCTCTGGGTCTTCTAGCATGCTAGGCTTCTTAGTAAGAAATTTTAGCAGTCCACTTAACTTAAATGTAGTCTCAAGAGTATAACAATGATCATCACGAGTATTGAACGTGGATTCACTAGTGGACTGAGGAAGCACAATCATTGGATTGATAACCAAAATGGAAGCATTAGTAGAAGTTTGAGCAACAAAATCACAAACGGTGTATGGTGATGTGAATGTGGTAGACTTATACTAAGGAGCTAAAGAAAGAGTGGTGGAAGTATTGAGGTGCATTTGACGTGGAATAGATTCTGAGGCATGCTATGGTGCATCAACCATAGTAGGAAATTGATTTTGCGATTTTGGTAGAAGACTCAAGGTATTTGCAGGGTCAAAAATAGGGAACTGAGGTGAAGGCATCCCACTGGTCCAAGCTCAGTACATTTTCATCATTTGTTGTCTCAGTCTCAAATTCTCTTTCTTTAAACTCTCAATTTTTTGACTCTTTGTTTCATCCATGGTGCCACTCTCTATATCCTTGTTGGACAAAACTAAACCTTTCTTGGATTTGGTGTGATATGGAGGACCATCCAGGAAGCCACAAACCAACCACCTCAAACTAACTGAACAAGAGATAGCAAATGCGTTAGAGTTCAACACTTTCTCAAAATCTCTTTTTTTTCCTTTTTGAAAAGATCACCGAACCCAAGAAGGGCGCCTACGTATCTCACCCCCGAAAGAGGAGAATCAGGTGTGCGTAGTTCGTGAAGTCGTGCCAAAATGGCCAATTGAACTCTTTGTTCTCTTTTTTTCTTTTTTCCTTGAAACTTTAAGAAGAAAAGAAACTAAAAATTGTCAAAAGAATTGACGAAAATATTTTTTTGCATTTTTTTAGGCTTATCATCCTTATACAAAATGAAACCTATGTTTACCAAAGAAACTCTTTTTGGGTTTTCCATTTTGAATTTCATGCGAAAATGAAACTTGAACCTATTAAAGGAAAATCTTTTTGTAGTTTTTCTCTTGAAAATATATATGAAACACCTACTCTAAATGAAGAGTAAAGAAAATATTTTTGGATTTTTGAATAAGATCAACCAAAATGAAACCGACGACTATTGAGAAAAATATTTTTTTTTGTATTTTTATTTTCAAGACATGTATGAAACACCTACTCTAAATGAAGAGTGAAGAAAATATTTTTGAATTTTTTAAATAAGATCCCCGAACCTATAATAGACTGCCTACGTATGTCACTCCTGAGAGAGAAGAATCAGGGGTGCGTAGTTCGTCCCGATTGGACTATTAACGATTAACTAACAGATTGACCCTAACTTAAGAGACACAACCAAAGAAAAACGAATAAAATCCTTTTGGGTTTTTAATTAGACATTTCAACTAAAATTGACACCATCAATTATGAAGGAAAATCTTTTTGGCATTTTCATTATATGAAATGTAGAAAACTTCTACCATTTTTCATTTTCTTTTATAAAAATTTCTAAAATCTTTTTTTTGAAAATTTTTAATTTTGAATGCATGATAAAGGAGATAGTGAGAAATCTTTTTGATGTTTTGGTTTTTGAACAAATGAGTGCAGAAAATAAGGAAATCTTTTTGAATTTTCGAATTGTGAAAAACAAAAGGCATAAAGAATACTAAAAGCTACGAAACTCTTTTTTTCTTTTTCCTTTTTTTTTTTTTGATTTTTCCCTGCCACACACTTTACTTCTAACACATGCTTTCCCCAAATCAGTCCGTCAAATGACCACATTACCCTCAAAGATGCAACATTTAGCACGTAGAGATGCTTTAGAGGCGAGTCTCCTACAAAAGGCGAAGTGGGCCCTGCTAGGTCTTCAATATGATACACATAAGCATAACCTAAAGGCTGACCTACATTGAGGTTACTAACAAGGCTGTTCGGGAGAGCGTATGGTTGATAGTGGCTGCTTTGCTTTCCACCTACTCCATACCAGCCAACGGCTCCTCCTTAAGATAAGGGTGACTCAACTAGAGGTCGTGTATACAACGTGTACTACAGACTTGTTGCAGACAAAATGACTCGGGTTATGCACATGATGCCAGTTATAAAAGCGGTAACACATATGATAAATACTGTAAATAAAGAGCACAAAAACACACAAAAGCGATAACAATAACACAAACAAAAATCACAAACAATGTTTATACACTCGTAGTGCCAAACAAAGCCGATACGACTCCAAAAATAAGCTCGAATTCTGAAATTGATTCCCCAGCAGAGTCGCCAGAGCTGTCACACCCCCTTTTTAACTCCAAAAGATTGATTTTAACATTTAAAAGGGTTTTCATTATCTAAAGTGACAAAATGAAGATTGTTTCAAAAAAGGACTATTTATATTTTTTATTATTATTTTTTCTTTTTAATTCAGAGTTGCCACTTGGCATAATCTGGTGTGCCGAGTCACCTTTGGAAAATCCTTTTCAAAACTGTTTTGACTCTTTTAGACTGGTTTGCAAACAGAGATTTCGGCTAAGGAATCCTGTTGACCGAGGGGAAGGTGTTGGGCATCCCTCGATCCCGTGGTACGACCACAGTCGCTTGTTGGAGTGTATCGGCTAATTTTGATACTATGAATATACAAACCACAAATAAGCACGTAAAGCAATCAAACTAACAAACCAAATAAAACAAATCCCAAAAATAATGTTTAGTCCAATTATACAGTCCTGAAATAAAAGAAAATGCAGAAATATAAACCTACTCTATTCTACGCTAATCCTAAGTTATGCTCAATTATTTTCTCCACCTGCCGCCTCGAGCCTTCTCTCGAACGTCCTCTGCGTACAAAATATTTCGGGACATTTTCCGACCAAATAAACACAAATAACTCGAGGCATTCCCCGGCCAAATAGTACATTTTAATCCAAGTGCGATAAACTAGAAAATATTCAACAAATATTCTATATTCAAACATTCAACGCAAACACTTATTCCTAAATTTTGCCAACCCAAACCTATATTGCCTATTCGTTTCAACGTATCATAAAATCCCTCATATTCATGCTTATCCCGAATTGAACAAAACAACAATGGACCAAAATTTAACTACATTCAACTTTTATCCATTTCTCGCATTTCCACCCCAAACAAACAATGATTAACACATGCTTCGATTATCGATTCAATTTATCGCACCCAAATTCATCATCAACCAATATCAACCATACACATAATAAAGATTCAAGCATGGTAAGCACACAAAAAACATTCACATCCGCAAGAATAATCAAAATCCGAGATAAAAATAGAGAATGAGAGAAGAAATGGACCTCAAATTTCACTTTTATTCGAGTATCATCCTGTTTGAAAAAAATGTAGTCCGCTCTGGAAACCTTGATTCGAACCTTGACACGAACCAAAGAACCAAATCTCAACTTCGATCTAACTCTATTTTTTCTGTTTTCGTCAACCCGAAGCTTCAAAAATCCAATAGAAAAACTGAAAACCAGTACAATTTGAGCTTCAGTGAGCTTAGATGCCTTGATGACGACGTAAATCAGAGAAAGACGACGTGACTGGTACTATGAGCGGTGCTTTTCAGGTAAAGACTCGCCGGAACAGTCAACCCATCATTTTTCTCTCTTCTCTCGATCTTCTCTCAAAGCTCTCTCGATCTCTCCCTCTCACTGTGCGTGTGTTGTGATCTTTCCTTGAGTGTGGAATTGTGAGTTGTGTGCTTGCGCCTATTCTGTGAGAATGAAAAAAAATCCCTGAAAAAGATGAATCTGTGTTCTCCTAAGAAACCATGGAAATTCTCTCTATATTGGTGTATATGAACAAAAACGATGATGGAAATCCCCTCGTGTTCTCTATGGTGATGGTGTCTATATTGTCAAGAAAAGGCAAATGGAAATTGATTGAAAAAAAATTGGAGTCTTGCTGTGATGATGTATGTGTATGTTTTTGCTATCCCATTTTGTGTGGAAAAGTGTGTATGTATGTACAGAATTTGTGTGGGTGTGCTTATGGTTTTCTGGTGAGAATGAGAATTGTGTGGTAGTGGGGTAGGGTAGGTGGAGTAGTGAGGTGGGGGTAGGGGTAGGGTGTGATGTGGTTTATTTTTATTGGGTAGGTTGTTAGGATAAGATAAAATTAGCTAGGGGGTTGTTATTTTTGTCATTTTGTGGAGGGATTATCACACGGATTGGGGTGCGTGGTAAAACGGGATAAGATAATAAAAATAATTTTTGACGGGACAAAATTACGTGTGTACAGTTTTGATATCTCTATCATCGTATTGTTTTGTTGTAGTTTACAGGTGGTATATAAATTTCGATTGACTTTGAGTTTTTATTTTTTTTGCTAAATGTTAGGTTTAATTAAATAATTTTTTTATCTTTTCATGTTCAAAAGATGTTAAATCTAATTATTATATTCTTCTTTATTATTTGATTAAATATCCTATTTAGTGTAATGTTTGAACTCATTAAAGTGAGGTACATGCGCGGGGCGCGTACACCTAAACTAGTATATATATATATATAATGAAAAGTGATAATCAAAGAATTTGGAGGTAATTTTGTCATTTCATAGTTTTATCCCAAAAATTAATTATGTTGGGATTGTTATACCACCATATGTGTGGGATAACTTATCCCGAGACTATTTATTAGTTTGGGATAAGTTATTCCAAATATTGATAACCAAACGACGTGTAAAATGTTTTATCCCAAAACTATTATTTTATTCCGAAATTATATGATTTAGTACCTCTCACCAAACGACCCTTAAAAGTAATTGATTTTTTTTTTTTTTTAAGGTTAAGAGTAAAAGACGGAAAAGTAAAAGGGAATATTTGGAAGAGGAGCTCAGATTTAGAGAAGAGACTAAATTGTGGTTTAAGTGGGCCCATTTTGTCCAAACGTCCAGTTTTGAAGAGTCTCACACAACTGTGACTTGGCATGTGAGACTTAAAATAAAATTTTTCCTCTTGAAACACGTATTTTGAACGTACTAGAAAATATGTCCACGAGAAGTTCAAAGGATGCATCACATTTCATATGTAATTGCTTGTCTCTATCTGAACATGGGTCTCGAGCAGTACCTAGGATGTATTACATGTATCTGCTTTTCCATACTTGGAATAAGTGTTGCTATTGTTGGTGTCTAGTAGAAAATGTGCTTTGAGCATTATGTCTATGGGATGTATCATGTCTATCTACTTGTCTGCATCTGAAATGTGTTTTGAGCAGTTCATCATAGATATACGTATGTACCCATTCAACTTCTAGCAGAAAACGTGTTCGAGCAGTACATATGTGGGATGTGTCATGTGTATCTAATCTGTATCTGAAACGTGTTTTTAGCCGTTCATCATCGATAAGTAGAAAACTTATTTTGAGCAGTACATATATGGGATGTATCTTGTGAATATTCTTGTCCCTATATGAAACGTGTTTTGAGGAGTTCATCATCGATATGTATATGTGAATATTCTTGTACCTGTCTAAAACGTGGTTTGAGTAGTTCATCATCGATATGTACCCATTCAACTTCCAGTAGAATACGTGCTTCGAGCAGTGCACATATGGGATGTATCATGTGTATGTATTTGTCCTTATCTTAAACGTGTTTTAAGCAGTTCATCATAGATATGCACCCACTTCTACCTCAAACTCTCTTTGCTCCTTTTTATATATTGCATTTATTGTAAGTAGGCTTGTTATTGCATTCCACTCATTCTTTTCTTTGAACCTCTCCGTGTGTCCTGTTTTTCATAATGAAATATGCTTGCTTTCTCAGTTTCCTCTACTGCTAGTTATCATCAAAGTCCACCACCAATAATCATAGTTCTTTGGGAGCCAAGGTCTCCCACCCAACAAATAAGATACTGACCCAACACTTATTGTCAATCTTAAATGTAGGCGCTTTTGACCATATACGAGGTGAGAATGTATTCTTCTCTAAGAAGAGTTATTAAAGCGCGCATCAAAAACTTGGTCAATGACTTCAGTTCTCCTAAGCTAAACCCTCAGGTTCTAAACTTGGTTTGTCAAATCAACAGACGTCCTCTCACTTAAACATGTTAATCAAAATTTGTAAGAGAAGTTCCGTCAGGAGATGTCTCCTTTCCACCTTTAGTTGTTCCAAGGATATCAAGAACGGAAAACATATGTGTAAGTGAAAATGTAGCAATAAGTTTTTTCTCTACTTCCAAATTTTCCTAGACGAACGTCATCCTATATGAAGGAAAGAGTACATGTCGTCCAGGGTTGCTGGTCCCCGGAAGATGAAGGATCGGATATTCCATTTAAGCTCATATATACATGAAAATCATTTATGTCTAGCTTTCCGGACAAGGCGATCCAACTACAAAGGTCTGTAATGCATTAGCTTTAATAAGCACCCTAGTTTCATTGCTGCGGAAAGGATGAGCCAGTGCCCAGGACGGAAAGCTCTACATAAATGTCAATCACACATGAGCTTAAATAACAAATCAATTTGATGCTTCTGGGTCATATGAGTCAATGCTCATCACTTGTAGGAATGTCCAGTCTTTCATCTTCTGAGGACCAGCAACTTTGAACGGCATGTTTTCTTCAGGTCAGATAGGGAGAAGTTCTTCCAGGAAGATTTGAAGTGGCAGAGATCTGTTGCTACATTTTGTTGAAGTATTAAGTTATTTGCTCTTATTTTTCATTTTAGTTTAGTAATTTTATTTTTGAAATTCAGTTATTTAAGTTGATATAGAATAGGATTTATTAGTATCCTAATCGAAGGTGACTAGGATTTTATTAGTTTCCTAATTAGAAATAGAATAGGAGTATATTTATCTATTTATATTCTCATATGTGAATGAATAAATAAAAAGAATATTTTTTCATCCTCAAACGTTTTCTTCTTCTCTGTGTTCTGTAGAACAATAATTGGTATCAAGAGCCAATTTCTTGAGGGATCTGTGAGAGAACCCCAAAAATAACCCTGCGTAAAAGTCAATATTGTTATGGCTTCCAACAATTTTCCAATTCCTTCACCCCCAATTTTTTCTGGTGAGAATTATCCAATTTGGGCTATCAACATAACAACATACTTGCGAGCATATGATCTGTGGCAAGTGGTAGAGGTTGGAGAAGAGGTAAATCCTTTGCCAGATAATCCAACTATGGCGCAAATTAAGAATCACAGAGAAGAGATTGCGAAAAACTTTAAAGCTCTCTCTTGCATACAATCAGCACTTTCGGAAGAAATTTTCGCTAAAGTTATGGTGAGTGAGACCTCAATGGAGGCTTGGGACAAGTTGAAAGAAGAATTTCACAAAAGTGACAAAATTAGGCAAATAAAAGTGATAAATTTGAGAAGAGAGTTTGAAATTCTCAGAATGAAGGATTCAGAAAGTATAGAAGAATTCTCCAACAAGTTGATAAAGGTTGTAAACCAAATCAGACTTATGGGAGAAGAGCATACAGATTCAAGAATCGTGGAAAAGATTCTTGTGAGTTTTCCCGAAAGATTTGAAGCAAAGATCTCCTCACTCAAAGATTCAAAGGATCTCACAAAACTGTCACCTTCAGAACTTGTACATGCTCTTCAAGTTCAAGAGCAAAGAAGATCCTTGAGGCTAGAAGAAGCTACTGAAATTGCTCTTCAAGCCAATTTCAAAGGGAAGATGCAGTTGCAAAAGGAAGGTAAAATCCCAGAAACTTCTACTAATTCTAGTAGAAAAAATCAAGGCGATTCTCGCAATGGAGTCAAGAATAAAGAAAACTTCCCTCCATGCAAATACTGCAGAAAAACCAATCATAAAGAGGATGATTGTTGGTTTAAGGGGAAGAAACCACCTCTCCAATGTAGATATTGCAATGAGCTTGGTCATATTGAAAGGTTTTGCAGAGTGAAGAAGGAGAACAACTAACAAACTCAAAAAGCCAACGTTTCAGAAGTTGAAGAACAGGAAGAGTTTGTGTTTATGGAGATGGTAGTAACAAGATTGAATGATGAAAACACATGGTTTCTGGACAGTGGTTGCACTCAACACATGACCAACAAACGATAATAATTTACGAAGTTAGAATCTGCCAAAGGTAGTGTCAAGTTAGCCGATAAAACCACGGTGGAGATTGTTGGTAAAGGAACTGTGGCAATTAAAGCTCCCAAAGGTACTAAATTTATTCAAGATGTTTTATTGGTACGTGATCTTAACCAAAATCTATTTGGTGTTGGTCAAATGCTAGAACGAGATTATATGTTACTGCTCAAAGATTAAAAAATGTGTTGTTTCTGATTCTAGTGGCCAAGAAGTGATTACAGTTGAAATGATAAAGAGAAGTTTTTCTTTGAATTGGAACTCAAATTCTGAACAAGTTTGTCGAAGTGGTCAATGTGAGCAGGTTATTTATTCTGGAAAAAATGAAAATTGCTGCATTACAATTGACATTGAAATCGAACAAATCACTTCTCAAGAAAATCCTCAAAAGCTTCAAAATAATAAGGAGACTATAACTAAGGATAATCCACATACTGTAGCTGGGACCACATCGGGATCTCCAGACTCTGGCAATAACAATAATTCCAATTTAGACCTCATATTTAATGAAGATCAGAATAACGGAGATGATGGGATTGAATATTTTTCAGAGGTTATTCATCAGATTTTTGCTTAGAAACCAGCTTTCTTCCAAGCATATTTAAATTTTGTTCCTGGAAAGATGATATAAGATCGACAAGAAAGGCACTAACACAAACCAAAACAGTCCATGATTTGAAGAACCGAGGACCCCTTTTGGTGATCCCTCTCGGATTCACTACATAATAACAATACAAGCACGATAAAAACAAGATTCTAAGGTGTTCAACACCTATAATCAGCGAGCCACAAACTAAGATTACAACACAATAACAAGAATAAAAATGACACAACAAGGTCTCGGGTTTGGACACCCAAAACCAAGAATGAACACAACAACAATAATAAGATAGAATGATAGATAACTTGACACACAATGCACAAACACTATGAACCAAAGTGTATATTGAGCACTAAGACCCAATAATTCATACAAATAACATCAAGTTCTTATGGTGACCTTAAGGGAACGGAATCCCCAAGCAACCAACGTTTCAAAACAAGCAACCAACACAAGTGATTCCACACTTGTCACAAGTGATATCCACACTTGTATGAACACTCTCAAAGAGCTCTCAAAATATCATCTAAGTTATGAGAAAATGACATACTATGTTCTATTTATAGTCTTGGTTACAACTTATTACAAAATGACTAAAATGTCCTTAATGAGTCAACACTCCAAAGCTTGTTCCATTAGTTGGCCAGTCACCCGAGCACGAGTTCTTTATGTATTAATCCACAATCACGATCGTACTCGTATCATCCTCCCCTTCTTGAAAAAGGATTTGACCTCGAATCCGAACCTTCAAAATAATAGAGAAGACAATAGAACCACATATTCCTCGTTATATGAGGGTTAAAGTTAGCATAATCAACAAAAAAATATCAAACCACGAATGTACATTCTACACATGCCGTGGGAACTTGGGGAATAAGATACCCTTCTAAGCACCAAAAGAAATACTTGTCTATCCACCTAAGTGTGACAAGAAACAAGACAAAAAGAAAAGTGTACTTCCTTGGAACAAAGAGCATAGAGTACTCTCGGGTTCTTCATCATCAAGAGGTCAAAGTGGAATCAAGATCTCACCTTCTTCGGGCCAAACATCATCATGAGGTGTTCTCCTCATCAATCCGCAAGGCTCATTAAGTTCCCCTTCTTCCACCACCCTCTCAGGTTCACCATCATCTCCATCATCCTCTTAAGGGGTTCCTTCACTAACATCATTTTTGGTCACTTTATCCCTAACAAAATAAGGATCACCCTCACTACTAGAAAATATTAAATTTTCAACGGTCAATGTAGTCGAAAAATGGTTGGAAATAAGGTATTTCCGACTAATTTCCGACTAAATGATGGTAGTCAGAATATAACATGTCAGAAAAACTTTTCCGACTATTATTGTCGAAAATATCCGATTACTTTAGTCAGAAATGTAGTCGGATACTTAACAAATAGTTATTTAATAATTATTAAATTTCCGACTAAACTAGTAGGAAAATTAATATTTAATAATTTTAATTCTTCCCACTACTGTAGTCGGATATTTAATAAATAATATTTAATAATCTGAATTATTCTGACTAAAGTAGTCGAAAATTTAATAAATAAATATTTAATAATTATAAAATTTCTGACTACTATAGTCGGAAGTTTAATAAATAATTATTTAATAATTATTATTTAATAAATAATTATTTAATAATTGTTATTATTTAATAATTAT
>NC_061119.1:196798711-196824436 GCF_002878395.1 Capsicum annuum | reverse complement strand
CGTAGGTGGAGTTACTGTACTCCAAATGAGTTAGCAATCTCCAGCTCCCTTTCAGTCCAAATAATGGTAGTTAAGGCAACTGTGACCTAGAACCATCTAACTAAACCACTAATTCTCTTCTTCTTACTTTCTAAAAGCATTAGGCAATGTGATACAAGATCAAGTTCACAACAAAAGAAACAAGCAATAAAAAGAGCAACAAGATGTCAACAACAATGCTAATGAATCGAAATAGGCCACACACGGCTTCACTAGACTTCAAGATGAACAACAACAAGAAGATAACAACAATAATGAATCGAAAGAGCCCCACACAACTTCACTATGTCACGGTTTAAAACATTGAACTAAATCGAACAAATCAAAATTTAAGCTAATATTACCAGTCTTCGTCGGTGGGTAGCAAAACTCATTGAACCTCCTGGGTGCAATGAGCCACCCGTTTGAGACGCTCTATTTTCCTTTGCCCGTTCCCTCCTCGCCACAAATTCAGGAGTATCCCATTTTTCCAAGAACTTAACCCACACATCAGCATTCAGCCAACCAGGTTTTTTTAAGCTCCTCCGGGCCAAATATAAGTGTTCTTTGATCCGTAGAGCTACTTTGAACTTGAAAATACGTTGTATTTTATTTTCATGACAAGAATTCCATGCACACTTTGTCTGCAAAATAGTTTAATCTAAAGTCATGCAATGAGTTGACAGATACAACGGTAAATTTATCATTGATATCATACTAAAATATTAAATTCTTTGATTTTGATTATACCACAAACTGGTTCCACATAAGAACTCTGACGTTGAGTTTAATCTCGTTCCAACTACCCCACGGCTGCGTGTAAAATGGTTTAATTATTTCTATAATCATATGTCCACCGCTAGATGCAGGAATGAACCTGCAATAAAATTATATTAAATTATCTTATCTTTTAAAAATGTCAAAAATTACAGAAAAACATAAGTTTTACTTACCTATTACCACCATCAGGGGCGATAATTAGTTTGTCGTTGCCGTCATATTCTACTACCTCTTTAAATTTTGGAAACTGGGAAGTAGCTTTTGTAGCATTAGATGTTGTAGCACTATCAATGGATGGCGATTTTGATGTGCTAGCACCTTCAATTCTCAATCCATAAATGCTAGGTGTGGATGATGTTGAAGGTATAGATGAAGATCTACTATGCAGACTAGTGTGGGGAGAAGAGGGCTGGAACTGGTGAGGCGGCGGGGGCATGAAAAATGTATTTGGTAGTGAAATATTTGTCCTTGAAGGAGGAAGAATATTTGTAGTAGCTTGTTGAAGAGTTGTGGTAACAGTTGGTGGTAGTGGTGTATATTGACCTGCGGGAAGATTATCAGTTCCTTTCTTATGTCTTCCTTTACCAAGACCTTTTGATGCCATTGATTATCTTTATTAAGCACCTGAAAAAAAGAACCACAATATAAAATAATTAGTTGTATATAAGAACTGGTTATACAGAGCAAGTTCAACCATTGAATCTTCACATATAAAGGTAACAAATTCAACTTGCTAATGTAGAATAAGTACCTTTAACAGTCCATATTGCAAAACAAATATGTTTATTATGTAATACACACTCGTAAAAGTAACTCCTTGTTTTGACTACTCAACTTAAAAATGACAGGTTTCAGCACAGAATTCTAAAAATAAAGTATATTACAAATACAGATGCGTATTATAAGTCAAAAGGCAATCCTAACAAACATAAATTCCATTGACAGGTCCGAAGAACCAGTAGGTACTAATTCCCAGAAGGCTATGTTGCTTATGGTAATATAAGATGAGTAATAAGACGGTATGCTAAATTTGTCAAACGATCCTCCACGGAGCAAATGGGCCACCCAAATCCAAATTTTCAAAAACACACCTAAAATATAGCATTTTATTGTCAATTCAAATAGTAAGACTATCACTCCCTCTTTATATTAAAACACACCGCGACATTGAGTTGGCCTACACACCATGTGGCCATTCTAATAGTTTAGTAGATTAATTGAACCATAGATAATTGTAATAAGAAAAAGCAAGCAATAATTTTTCTATAGCATCAGAAGTTCCAAAATGAGTATTGCAAATATTCTCAACTTAGTTTTCCTATCACATATATTGTAATCATAGCTTAGTCAAACATTATTAGACCCTTAACGCTTGAAAATCATGTCAGTATTTTAAATATCATGCATGACCAAGAAGGAGCAAGAAGGAAAAATACAGATTCCATATGATATAGATAGAAGAATCATACAGATCAGTGCAGTGTAATAAGAAAATGCAACAAGACAAGCAAATCATGTTGCATAGTTACTGGCACTACAAATGTTAACAATGAAAAGACACTATATTGTCAAGAAAAATAGCAAAAGCAATAACTAAAATACAATTCAAGACCTTATTACAACAAATTACTACTATTAATAACAACTCAATCCTCATCGCTTGTTTCATAGTCATTCATCAATTCTTCCTCATCACTTGTTTCATATTCATTCATCGATTCTTCCTCATCACTTGTTTTATTTTCATCAAGTAACTCTTCCTCGCTTATTTCATTTTCATCAGTTGGATCTTCCTCGTCATTTGCCCCAGATGTTCCTTCTCTATAATCATGAACATTCAATCTAAGTTCGAAAGGATCAAATTCTTCATATAGGCCTTCTTTATGCTGCAACTCGCCTGTTAATTCATCATCCACCCTTTCTTCAGTACTTGAAATGTCATTCTGATATGCTACATATAATGCATCGTCCACTACAACTCTACCAACGGGCTTTGTTTTTATAACTACCCGCCATGCAAATTTATTCTTTTTCAAAGTATAAGGAGCGTAATACACTTGTTTCACATTTTACGCAATGATAAATGGATCATAGAGTCCATACTCCCTTGTACGCTTAATTTCAACTATTTTGTACTGAGGGTGCACCTTTGTACCTAACCAAGGCGTGGGATCATACCACTTTCACCGAAATAGAACTAATTTTTTCTTCGGCCAACCAACATGATAATCGAGTTCTAAAATCTCGTGAAGCACACCATAATAATCAACACCGTTATCACCTTTCACCCAAACCCCAATATTGTTGGTTTTCTTGCCCTTAGAGAACTCTTCTGTATGAAATTTTTATCCATTGACAAAGTACTTAGAAAACTTTCTGACTTTAGCATCAGGTCCCCAAGCTATATCACGTAAAAATTGGCCATTTGGGTCATAATTAAGTGGATTATAAACCTATAAAAAGTTCAAAAAAAATTAGAATTTATATACATGAGATTGAACATTGCTAGTAAATCGTGTTAAATATTTAAGTTACACTTACATATGCTCTAAACCACACTGAAAACATAGGATAAACATCATCATCCCCGTGTAAAGCAACGAAGTAGCTGTCCCGACAAAGTTATGACTTTTATTACTTAAAGCTTAGATAGACCTTGAATGATTGTCCTTAATATAAATATACTCACTTATAAAAAGGCAGGACCTCGGGACAATTTAATAATACATATATTGTAGCTGACTTAAGCTCCGCCTCATTCAAATATCGAAGTGGACCACCTTTCAGACTTCCTTTACCTGGTTGATTGAATATTGAAAATGATGGTGATGAAGGATCTGTATTGTCTCCATCATCATGTCTATTAGGTCGGTTTCTCAGACATGGTACATCATGTTCAAAATAATATGAACAAAAATAAGAGGTCTCTTTAGCCAAATAAGCCTCACATATTGATCCCTTAATTCGGGATCTGCTTTTTATGGTCCGCTTACATTTACCAATAGTCCTACATAGTATGATCTTTTAGATGAAATAAAATTATTAAAACACATAAAGGTAAATATTAAAAGTCAATACCTCTCAAAGGGATATATCCATTGACACTAAACAGGCCCTCCAAGTCGTGCCTCTAGCACAAGGTGAATTGGAAGATGCTCCATTACATCAAAAAAACCAGGAGGAAAAAATTTTTCCAACTTGTTTAAGGTTAAGCAAATGTTGATATCTATCAAAGATAGGTTCTCCTCCCTTAATGTGTTAGAACATAAATCTTTGAAAAATAAGCTTATCTCTGTTATGGGCTTCCAAATTCTATCGGTCAATGTACAGAATGCAATAGGCATCAATGACTCCATGAAAATGTGACAGTCATGGCTCTTCATAGAGGTCAAATTTCCTTCCTTCATGTCAACACACCTAGACAAATTTGACGCATATCCATCCGGCATTTTCAAATTATTAACCCAATCACAAATCACTCTTTTATCCTCCAAAGTGAATGTGTAACTGGCCTTGGGCTTCTGAATCTTATTGTTTAAGTATGTCAGGTACAACTCACTACGCCGACAATACTCCTTTAAGTCCATCCTGGCCTTCAAGTTATCTTTTGTTTTATTACTTACATCCGTCACAGTATTAAAAAAGTTGTCGAAAAAGTTTTTCTCAATATGCATGGGATCCAGATTATGAGGCAGAAGATTATCCTTCCAGTAATCTAACTCCTAAAATATGCTTCATTTAGTCCAGTTATGTGTAACACCATAACCAGGTATCCTGGATGGTGGAGACTCTGTTACCTTAAGTAGATTCCTCACTCTATCCCAAATTTCTTCTCACGTTAAAATTGGCGGTGGCTCCTCAAAATCAGTCTTATTCTTCATAAAATCACTAGTATTTCTCCTAAACTCATGTTGCATTGGCAAGAATCGATGGTGGCAGTCAAACTATGAATTTTTACCTCCATGTTTCAAAGTGAATGCTTTTGTGTCTTCCATGCAACAAGGGCAAGCTGACTTGCCCGCAGTCGACCACCCAGACATCATTCCATAAGCAGGAAAGTCATTTACAGTCCACATCAAAGTAGAACGCAATCTAAAGTTTTGTTTCATTGATACATCATATGCTTCCACACTTTCATGCCACAACAAGTTCAACTCATCAACCAATGGCTGCAAATATACATCAATCAAAACTTTTGGATTTCGAGGACCTGGAATAATGCAAGTTAGAAATATATACTGACTCATCATACACATTTTAGGTGGGAGATTACAAGGAGTCATAAACACCGGCCAATATGAATATGGTGTAGCTGAGACAAAAAATGGAGTGAATCCATCAGTAGATAATCCCAAGCTAATGTTTCTTGGTTCACTAGAAAAATTCGGATACACACTATCAAAATGCTTCCATGCTTCTCTATTTGATGGATGACATAAAATACCAGGTGGTCTTTTATTTTCATAGTGCCATCTCATATAAGGGGCAGAGCTCGTTGATGCATACAACCTCTTTAACCGTGGTATAAGGGGTAAGTAATACATCGACTTCACAGGAACCTTCTTCCCTTTGGCATGTATGACTTCCTTATAACGAGGCAGATTACAGAATTTACAATATTCTAAATTTGCATCTTCCTTATAGAATAACATGCAACCTTTCTCGCAATAGTGAATCCTCTCTGATGAAAGTCCTAACTTAGAAACCAATTTCATAAGTCCAATGATAGAGTTCATACCCTCTTGAGAAATTGAATAATCTGACTTAATACTCAGTAACCGAACGATAACAAATAACTTAGAATGCACTGATCCTTCATACAATGGATGACTAGCTTCCTTTAATTGTTTATAAAAGTGCTTAGTCTGATCATTTGGTTCATTTTGAGCCCCTGAGTGTGTCCCCAAAGCATCCCTGACCATCTCACTATATCGTGAACTTTCAACATTATTCTCTCTTATTGGACTTTCAACATAATTTTGAAAAGCAAAATGATTAGCAGTACTACTCTCTCCATGAGCTGTCCACACAGTATAATTCAAGATAAAACCTTTCTATAAAGATGTAATGCAACATCATCTAGACTCAATAACTTGCAACACTTGCAATTCCAACAAGGACACCTAATTGTCTCTTCAATAAGAAAATCATTAAGTGTCATTGCTTTAGCAATAAATCTAGTTAACCCAGCTTTATATTCCTCCCTCAACCCCTCATGGTTAGGATAAAGTCTATTATAGTAAGATCTTCATTTTCCATCTACACAAGAACGATAACAGTAATAATAAGGAAGAGAAACAAAAAAAAGAGAAATAAAACAATAACAGGATTGTTTAGAGATGCTACTATGCAGTGGACACAAACAGAAAACTAAGAGATTCAATATAAAATAGCAAAGCAGCTAGCAACAATAGAATATTTTAATTAAAAGAAGAATTTTTTTATCAATAAAAGGAATTCAATCCATGTGATAGCTTCAAAAACAAGATAAAATAAAGGCAAAAAGGGAGACAAGCAGACGAGGTAAAGAATTGAAAAGAAGAAAATAAAAAGAAAGCGCATGTTGAAAACACTAAAGAGGTTTTACTATGACCACGTCCATAAACTCTTGTACCACAAATGACACAAAAATGAATACTAGGGTCTGCTTATCAATCAAAGGTACTAAAAATAGACCACGCAGAAAATGGAATAAATTTTTACCTCGAATCAGTGAAGACGTGAATGAAGGTGGGAATTTCTTGATTGATCTTCAATACCGTCACCTAAGAATGCTGATTTGATTCTTCCAGACCTGTTTCAACAACTCTGAAAAAAGAAAAGCATTCCACATTAATGTTTTGAAGGACCAAAATAAGCACATCACATAGAACTATATAGAATGAACAAATTACAAATGAATACAGTAGTAACATGCGTGATCGCTGAAACAAATAAAGTTGCACATCAGATTCTTATGTCATTATTTAAGGGATATGTTACACATAAGAAAATAAATGTATTTGAACTTTTTATTTGATCGGGAATGCATCAACAGAAAATTGGGTAAGGCATCTGAAATAGTATCAGACAGTTAAGAGAGCAGCACTGATGAATGTACGCCCTCCAAACACTAAGCACCAAACTAACAAAACATGAATCCCATCAACTTATGTAATGGACATATTGGTCAAAATCAATATGGAAGAAGTGGAATGAGACAAAGGAATTCTACATTACTGCCAAATATGAAAACACAGGACATGATATACATCTCTATTTGCAAATGGAAATATGCATGAAAGGAAGAGATAGAAAAAAGGTTTAAGAAGGTAAATAATGACTAGTACTATAAAGTGGGGAAAAGAAAATAAGGACCCCTTAGGCCATAAAAGATATTACTACTACATTTGAAGCTAGTTTTGGTCATAAGATTTCAAATTTAATGGGAAACAACTTATAGCACAACATGTATTTCAACTCACTTTTAACTTTTGAAATTATATTTAGTTACATTAACTATGACTATTAGTTTCTAAAAACAAACACAACTCTATCTTTGACTCCATCTCTGTAAATTTCAAATATAGAGAAAAGTATTTGGAACCTATGACCAAACACCTAGTAAGCTTATTAATGTACTTCTTTTCACTTTTTTGGTGGTCTACTCCTGAAATTGCTCAACTTTGTTAGAGCTTTCTGAGAAGTTAAAGTACTATAATATCAAAAAGGGTTATAGGAGTTGGTACGTTTAATATACTCCCTTTTAGGCAAATTCTTACCAATCCAAACCAAACAATTCCATTGGAATCAAAAAGACACCTACTTTACTTCTTTATATATATCACAATAAATTACGATAAAGTAGCTAATGGGAAAGGTAATTATGTACCTTCGAATTGCTACAGAGATATCAAACACTAGCTCTTTTCTACAAAAATTACATAAAAAATCATACTCGCGTAGCATTCTCCAAAATTTCCCAAAACATATAAAGCAAAAAATCAAAGTCATTTTCACTAAACACAATGCAACTAAAATCCACACCTCGTAACAACTGACTGGAATTTCAATAAACGGAACCATCTGAGCCTGAGCATTAGCACTACTCCTATCCACTGTACCACTTTCCAAAACACGAGTATCAGTAGCATACAATCTCCACCGATGATTACCTCTCTTCCTAGAACCACAACATTCAATCGTAACCCTAGCTCTGAATTTCCCCCATTTCTTATTAATTTTCCCTTTGATTGGAATATCTGAACCAACATTGTACAAATACAAGTTGTCTAGGTCATTCTCAATGAATCAAAAGTAAAGTGCACTTGGCACTTGATGAAATACTGTAGTCATATACATTCAGTTTCTAGATAAATCCCACACAAATTTCAGTAAAACGTTTTGGCTCAGACAAAAATTGAAGAAGAACAGCAGAAATTGAACATGCAAATGAGAAGGAGCTAAAATTGTTACCTTAAATGTTCTCTATGAGCAAAACAAGGGTGCCAAATTTAATTTTTTCTCATTGTGAGGAGTAAAATTCTTTTTTCATGTAGTAAAAGTCTCTCTTTAATCCGTAGATGTTGATAGCTTAGTTGCATCTACATCATATTTTTTAAACTGAAACTGCTATTGAAAACTGTATGATATATCTTTTTTTTTTCTTGGTTAGTTGATTGTGCAGGTTCTGAAAACTGGAAAAATGATCGAGAGGGGAATTTTGATGACTTTTTCTGAAGGAAAACACTTTTCAATTTGTTATATCTCTATAAACACTACAAAGATGCCAACCCTAGATGGATAGCTTATTTGGCTTTAGCACCATCTCAACCAGATCTAAATAGCTATCTTTGTACAGTAACATTCAGGTACAAATTCTCTCAAACAAAGATCTTATTCTGGTATTGAGGTTTTTTATGAATTACTAACCTTTCAACAACAGCAAATTTTCACCAAAATGTTTGAATTTGAGTAGTGAGTAGTGAGCGAGAGAGTGAGAGGCGTGAAATAAAAATGGGAAAAGTGTAAACCCTAATACAGTGAGAGACGGATATATATTAAATTCATTAGTAATTAGTTTTTGACTGAAGTAGAAGGAAATTACTTAATATTTATATTTAGTATTATTTTGATTTCCGACTACAGTAGTCAGAAATTAATTGGTATTTATATTTAGTATTATATTTATTTAATTATTTCAATTTTCGACTACAGTATTCAGATATATTACATTGATTATTAATTTTACTTATTTATTACTATTTCCGACTATAGTAGTCGGAAACATTTAATAATTTATTTAAATATTTAATTTTCGTATAACGAACTGATTATACAATTACTAATATATTTATTTAATTATTTACATTTTCGACTACAGTGGTCGGATATATATTTAATTAATTATTAATTTTATTTATTTACTAGTATTTTTGACTATAATTGTAGGAAATATATATTTAATAATTTATTTAAATTATTATTTAATTTTCATATAAGGGACTGATAATATATTTAATAATATATTTATTTAATTACTTATCTTTCCTACTACAGTGGTCAGATATATACTTAATTAATTATAGATTGTATTTAGTTGTTAGCATTTCCGACTACATTAGTCGGAAATATATTTAATAATTTATTTAACTAATTATTTATTTTTCGTATTAGAGACTGATTATATATTAAGCATTATATTTATTTAATTACTTATATTTTTGACTAAAGTGATTGAATATATATTAAACTAATCATTAATTTTATCTACTTATTAGTATTTCCGACTATAGTGGTCGGAAACCTATATTTAATAATTTATTTAAATAAATAATTTATTTAATTCTTTATATTTTCGACTACTATGGTTGGAATATATATTTTCCAGAATTTGCCGCCAAATATTCTGACTGTTTTTATCACAAATAGCATTGGAAAAATATTTTGTAAAAAATAAAAATTAAAAATATGATTTCCGACTGAAATAGTTGGAAATTTTCCGACTACTTATTTCAGTCGGAAAAATGCCAATTTCTGGTAGTGGGCCTCCACTAGTACAATGTTCCTTTGGTTTGGGCACTCGCTAGCTTTGTGACCCCAACCTTGACGTTTAAAACAAACGATTCCCTTTGCATTAGATGTGGAAGAATTAGTACCTTCAAGTCATGGATACCTTTGGATTGTTTTATCAAATGGCTTCTAGACTTGTAGGACTTGTCTAAGGGCTTGTAGGACTTGTCCCACCTGAAGGTCTTCTTAGCATGATTGTTCCTTTCAAATTCAGTGGCCGCTTCTACAAGGTCCTCAATTCGGTCAAACTTGTGGACAACTAATTGAGAAACAACTTCATAGCACAAGCCACCCTTGAACCAAGCTAGGCAATGATTTGGAGGTTCGACTATGTCAAGACATAGGATCAAGTTTTGAAACTCATCATAATACTCCTCCACACTTCTATCTCCTTACCTCAAGTTGTAGAGCTTTGTTAGTTGCTCTTGTTTGTACCTTTCCGTGACATATCTCTCCCTCATAAGAGCTTTCAATTCATTCCAATCCGGAGGGTCAAGATTGTCATTCCTTGCCCGTTGCAACCATTTTGTCTCCCACCAAGTAGATGCATAACCTTCAAATTGAGCAATGACATGTGCGGCTTTCTTTTGGGAAGTTAACTCGTTGAGTTGGAAAATCCGATTACATTGTAACTCCCAATCAAGATAGAGAGATGGATCACTAGTCCTTTTGAAAGAAGGAAGAGTGATCTTAATGGAATTTAGGCCCGTGTCTCTACCCATATTGTCTCCTTGGTCCACTAGACCTTCTTGAACATGAGGTCGGTGTCCCAAGTTGCCCCTACCATGAGGAGCCGGTCCCGTCATAAGCTCTTTTTCTATTGCACACAAATTCTGCAAAGAGAGTTGCTTCATCTAACCCCTCACGTTCATAAAGACCCTCACCTTCCACATCATCAATTTGGATTGGTTGGTTTTGGTTTAGTGGTGCTCTCGGCATATCAAGGCGGTCTCGAATTTAGGAAGCTTCTTGATAGACTTACTTCGGTTTTTTAGATAAGTAGGGACTTGGTGGACGGGTTCATGGGTTGGTCTAGGTGGATTGAGCAATTGGGGAAATGTACCCGGGGTGGTAGCATGTCCACTAGTCAAGGCGTGGTAGTGTTTCGGACTTAAATGGTTGGAATCTAAACGAACTTCCAATGTATCCATTCTCCTTCAAAAGGAACCCTCCATCCCGTTCATCCTTTCCTCCATCCTCTCCATTCGACCACTAAGATCATGTTTCACGCTCATTATGGCCTCCAATAAAGCATCCATGGTTACCTCTCTCTAGGCTCTTGGACTATCTTCACCCGAAGCCATCGTACCTAATAAGAAATACTAAACAAAACACAAACAATAACAAGTTAAGGTTAGCAAAAATCACCCTCACTAACTCTCAAGCTCACACTTTTTCAAGTATCACTCAATTGGTCTCACAAGTGTTGGTACACCGTTTTTACTCCAGTGAAGTTACTTGGTCTCAATTGTGGCTTAAGATCGGAATGGATTTTTGTTTGCAACGACTCAAAATAAATTTGTACGTACTTGAGTCAAAAGGCTACAACGAGTTTTCGAAAAGATAAAAGCACACAAAGAAACGTAGACACGAATAAACGGATCCAAAACTAATTTACAACCTAGTAGACAATTACTAGTTTGTTAATTAGCAATAGAATCAACAAAATACAACTAAGAAACAAAGATTAGAAACTAATAAATCAAAAAATTCGAGCTTACTTATGTTGCGTGAACAGTAAAACGTGATGACATGGCAACCACGTAATTGGTCGCGGTCCCACACAATTTTTTTTTTAATCACCAATTTGAAGCTTTTGTCTTGATCCAATTTGAAATGGATGAGTTTGTCATTTGGTGGACAAAATTCAAGTGTTGAAAACTTTTTCAAATTCCAACTTAAAAAGTGAGACTTGACTTTACTATTCCCACAAAACAAGGTCCTTGAAATATGAAAAAGTGGTTGACAAGTCTTTGAAGTGATGTGTTCAAGTCTCTTTACCAACAACTTTTCAACTTTATCTTACACCTTTTTGGATAGATGTCAAGATGTGAATAACAACAAGATCTCAACAACAATTTCTCAAGAACACCAAGAACTTTAAAAATCTCTAACTCTTGAACCGATGATCGGAATACGATAAAATTTTGAACCAAGGCTATTTTCAACCTTCTAAACACATTTCAAACATCAATTTGTTCAATTTCTCAACCAAAAATTCCAGATCTGGAACCCACCTCTCTTTCTTCAAGTTTAAGCCCACATCAAGGGTAGAACACTCAAATCAACTTCGATTTAGCTCAAATTCGAACCCTAGACTCCTATAGTGTTAGAGAACAATAATCTAATACTAAAAACACAAGAAAATAAAAAAATCAAAGACTCAAATTTTGACCTAGGGTCAAAAACGGGAATAGTACTTTTTTTTTTTGAAATTTTTGATTTTGACACTTTTTTTTTTTTTGCAATTTTCAAGATAACAAACCCAAGATTGACTTCGTAGGAGCGAAATCAAGCTCGGCTTTGATACAAAATGATACAAGATTGACAAGGAAGACACTAACACACACCAAAACAGTCCATGATTTGAAGAACCGAGGACCCCTTTTGGTGACCCCTCTCGGATTCACTACACAATAAGAATACAAGCACGATAATAACAAGATTCTAAGGTGTTCAACACCTATAATCAGCGCCACAAACTAAGATTACAACACAATAACAAGAACAAAAATGACACAACAAGGTCTCGGGTTTGGACACCCAAAACCGAGAATGAACACAACAACAATAATAAGATAGAATGATAGATAACTTGACACACAATGCACAAACACTATGAACCAAAGTGTATATTGAACACTAATAACCAAGAATTCATACAAATAAAATCAAGTTCTTACGGTGAACTCAGGGGAACGGAATCCCCAAGCAACTAACGTTTCAAAACAAGCAACCAACACAAGTGATTCCACACTTGTCACAAGTGATATCCATATTTGTATGAACACTCTCAAAGAGCTCTGAAAATATCATCTAAGTTATGAGAAAATGACCTAATATGTTCTATTTAGAGCCTAGGTTACAACTTATTACAAAATAACTAAAATGCCCTTAATGAGTCAACACTCCAAAGCTTGTTCCATTAGTTGGCCAGTCACCCGAGCACGAGTTCTTTATGTGTTGATCCACAATCACGATCGTACTCATATCAAAAGATGTCAGGAAAAGAATTCTAGATTAAATATTCAAGGGATGAATACCTCAACAGTACAAATAATTTTGTTGCAACTTTTGCCAAGGCTTCTGAAGATGAGGAGCTTGCATTTTTCTTGAAGCAAGATGTTATGTTAGCATCTGAAGCTCAAAAAAAGAAGAACAACACTCTCAAGGTGATTAGGAAGAACCTTGTGAAGAAATGTATTGACATGTCCAATGAAATTGCTGAGACCAAGGAGGGATTGAAGCTCGCTGATATATTTACCAAAGCTCTTCCCAAATTTAGATTTGAAACTCTTCGTGAACAACTTGGAGTTACCAGCAAACATCTCAAGGAGGAGTGTTGAAGTATTGAGTTATTTGCTGTTATTTTTCTTTTTAGTTTAGTAATTTTATTTTTGAAATTCAGTTATTTAAGTTGATATATAATAGGATTTATTAGTATTCTAGTTGAAGGTAGAATAGGATTTTATTAGTTTCCTAATTAGAAATAGAATATGCGTATTTTTGTCTATTTATATTCTCACATGTGAATGAATAAATAAAAAGAATATTTTTTTTATCCTCAAGCGTTTTCTTCTTCTCTGTGTTCTGTAGAACAACATATTTTCACTCACTTCTGCTTTTCCTTCTCGATATCCTTGAAGCAGCTATATGTGGAATAGAAGGTAGTCTGATGGAACTTCTCTTCCACGTTTTGAAGAACTTGTGTCAGCAAGAGGACATCCGTGGATTTGACAAGCAGAGTTGAGAACTTGAGGGTTTAGCTTTAAGAGAATTAGAGTCATTATTGTCCTGAAGGGGTTGAGAACTTGAAAGCAAGAAATTATTTTAGTGCCACTTTAAAATACTTAGCAGGTTCACATGAAGGGGTTGGTTATGTTAAATTGTTACTAGCTGTAGCTTTTTCTAGAATAGTAAGAAATAAAACCTCCTTCTATATACTCGATTATGAATGTAAATTAACAATTCAAGTCACTTGTCTATTCTATAAGTTTAATGAGGTAAGTTCTCAACATATACAGAGTACAGATGTCTTGTGAATAAAAGAATTGCAATGGGCTCAACTAATGACCAGATACTGATAAAACAATCTTTACAATTAAGTTCTAGTAAAAGTTAAGGTTCTCTATGACGTGTTCCTATGACGGAAAAACTGAAGACCTACAAAGTGGACAAGATCTCTTCCCCTTCAGCAGCCATTGTTTTATGCATCTTGCGTGATATTCATGTTGACATTCAAGAGTGCCAATTGCCTCATCATTCTCATATTCGCATAGGCAAATAGCACATGTTTCTCCTCCATCGTCAGTACCGCAATGAGTTCTTGTTTTCATCATATTTGCTAGAGTTTCCTCTGTGGCCTCCTCCCCGTCCTCGCTGCCTTCCACCACATTGGCCACCAAAAGTTGCAATAATTCTATTAGAATAGCTAGGTCAGTGGCATCATCAGTCAATCTACTTCCAGTGGTATCATAATCTTCGTCAGAGAATTCACTTTCTGTTGTGTCATAGTCTTCGTCAGAGAATTCACTTTCAGTTGTGTGATAGACACCATCAATGGATTCACCTGTTGACTGATTATAGATGTCATCCCACAAGTCTGGATCCTCAATGTTATCAAACGAACTTTGTCCATTATATGTATTTCCAGGACCTGTGAGAGCTGAGTTGTGTGGAGCAAAGTAGTGATCACCAATGTTTCTTAAAACGCTGTGATAATTTCCTAGAGCTTGATTAATGAATTCACTTTCATCAATAACATAGACACCATCAATGATTTCACCCGTCGGCCGATTAAAGGCGTCATCCCACAAGTATGGATTGTCAATGTAATTAAACGAACTCTGTCCATTATATGTACGATGACTTTGGGAATTTGTGCACACGATAGAAGGAAACTGATCATCAGCTGCAACATAGACATGATCTTCGACATATCCACTTGTTGGATGATAATAATAATAACACCCTGTGTCATAATTCATCGTTGTAGCATAGAAATCTCTCAAGTATGGGTCCTCAATATTATCAAACCAACTCTGTCCATTATATGTATGTGGACCACCAATGTTTCTTGAAACATAATAATTTGGCGGAACTTGATAAAAGTGACGAACTTGATAATTTGAACTCATGATCGATATAAAACTAAAGAGAAAGAACAAACAATGTGCTTCTAAATAGAGGAACTAATTGAACCAATAGGAGTGATTGACTTTTGTAGAGAGCAAATATGGTAATCATGGAATCAGCAGTATGGACATGTAGATTTATATAGCTTGCTTAAGACGGCTAAGCAACTACTATTCCATGTAGATTTATATAGCTTGCTTAAGACGGCTAAGCAACTACTATTCCTAAAGCAATCAGAAATAGGAGGATTGGTGGTCACGTAATCTTTTTTCTACTTAGAGTGGAATCTATGCAAGTAAATAATTAAATTTACCATTACCTATCAGAAATTAAATGACAATTTAACCCTTATAGTTGGAGTCATAACTGATAGTAGTTTTTTTTTTTCTTTTTTTTTTTTTTTTTTAAAAAAGACATGATTTTTCCCGTTGAACTTGTCGTCAAAATTTACTTTAGCATTTAAACTAAACTTCTGTTTATTTACCTCCTTAACATCTTTAAAGTGTATTTGTTTTACCCTTAATGCTGACGTGACATTTAGAAAAAAAAAAAAAAGAGCGCGTTTATTTATAAAAAAAATTAATTTCAGTAATATTATATTTAAAATATAATAAAAATTAAAAAAAATAAAAAATGGACACCTTTTCTTCTTTGTTCTCCAAAATATCAACAACAACACTCAAATTCCTCCATTAACACTTTCCTTCAATTTTTTCCATTTTCTTCCATTAACGCCGTCAAAGAACAACCACGAAGATACCAAATTAAATGTTTTCCTCCATTGAACACCATCTCAACCTTCAATGGAGCCGATGACCCCTCCAATTTTGAACTACTCATTACACAATCAAGAATTTGAAATTCACAAAATCTACAAACAAAAACAAAATTTTAGTAAATACCAGTCACAAAATCTACAAACAAAAACAAAATTTTAATAAATACCCATTAAAATTCAACATGATTCAAATTTAATGGGAGGTTACTTTTGGTTTATTAGGGAAGTTAATGACGGGAAAGCGACCATGCATCTCCATTTTATTTTGATTAATTTCCTTCTTCCTTTCTTCTCTTCTTAATTCTTATTTTAATGAATTGATTGTAAGTTTTCTTATTTTCAAAAAAAGATTTGTCTCTAACTTATGAGTATTTTTAATTATTTTATGAACTCAGGGGTATAAGTCACTGGTTTATATTTTTTTTTTTTTACACAAAAAAAAAAAGGCAAAATGATCTTTTGGACTCCTGTACTAGGTTAGTTTTGTAAGGTGGACACTTCTACTTACATGTTTGTCATCTGGACCCCTAAACCCACTAAAAAGTTATTTTTTAAACCCTTTGACTGTTGACTTTGTCTACGTGGCATTAAATGACTGACTAGGATAAGGAGAGTGTAGTCACTCGCCTGGGGTGCGAGTAGGGGTCAATTTTTGACCAATTTTACATTAAAATAATTTTTTAAAAAAATAAAAATAATATTAAAATTAAAAAAAAATAAAACTATCTTTTTTTCCTCCATATTTTTTAACTTAAAAATATTTTTAAAAATAATAAATTAAAAAAAAAAAAAAATCCCCTTCCCCAAGCCCCCCGTCCAGACCCTCCCCACTCACCCCAGCCCCTCCCCACCCACCCTAGCCCTTCCAGGCCTAGTCCTCATCCAGTACCCTCATTCCCCCAACCTCAGCCTTCTCCCTCGCTACCCCCCTCCCCCACCATTTTCCCATCCTTCTTCCCTAAGCTCTTCTCCCCCATCTCAACCCCCAGCCCCTCTCCCCCGCCACCCCATCAGCTCCCAAGCAAAGAAACCTCCATTTACAAAAACATCGATTCACAAAATTCACTCAATTCAAGAATTTTCAACTTTCTTGAATTATTTAAATCACAAAAAATTCAAAAAATAAAAAACAAAAATTGTATTTTTATATTGAATTTCAAATTTCTCGAATTACCCAAATCACAAAAAATTCAAAGAAAGCATAAAAATTGAGTCTTTATATTGAATTTCAAGTTTCTTAAATTGCCCAAATCACAAAAATCTCAAAAAAAAAATCTTTCTTAAATTTTTTTGCCCTCACTTTTCAATTTTTCCGTAGAGCAAGAAGAATAAGAAGATGAAGATGATAAAAGGAAAAGAAGAATGAGAAGAGGAGGGAGAAGATTAAGAAAAAGAAAGAAGAAGAAGAAATAGAGAGAAAGAACCAGAAAAGAAAAGAAAAAGGGGAAGAGAGAGAAAAAGGGGGCAGGGGTTATTTTGTTTGTTTGTTTATTTATTTATTTTTTACATATAAAAATAACGTGGCAGATAACGTGGCACATATGACAGCTAACGTGGGAGAGTGTATTACACTCACCAAAAAAATATTTAAAATATTACTTTTTAGTAGGTTCAGGGGTCCAGATGATAAACATGTAAGTAGAAGTGTCCAACTTACAAAATCGACATAATACAGGGGTCCAGAAGGTCATTTTATCCAAAAAAAAATAAGGAGAGTGGGGAGGGAGAAAGAGGGGGGAGGGGAGAGGGGAGGAGGGGAAGGGGGAGGGGGCTGCGTTTGCAGGGGGTGGAGGTAAGGGCTGGAAGAGAGAAAATAGAGAGGGGCGGGTAGGCAGCGTGGGTCGGTGGGTGTGAAGAAGAAAGAAAATGGGGGGTGGGGGTGCCTTTTCTATTATATATATATATATATATAAATAAATAAATAAAATAGTACATATATATTTTTATTTTTTAAAAAAATATATAAAAATAATGTGTGGGGGATTAATTTTTTTATAAAAATAGTAATTTCTTACGTGGCAACGACGTGACACCGACGTGGCGTTGATGTGTAGGCAAGTGTGACACACTCTCTGTTATAAGAGTGGTATTCAGTTTTGAGGGATGAGACTAATACACTGTAAATATGTTAAGGAGGGTAAATAAACAGAAGTTTAGTTTAAGGTCTAAAGTAAGTTTTGGCGACAAGTTCAGAGGGAAAAATATGTCTTTTCTCTTTTTTTTTTATTTTATAATAAAATATAATAATTTGGGGTATGGTTTTAAAATTTTAAAAAATTCAAAAACTATATTTTGGCCCAAAAGTAACTTTTTTCTAGATTTTGTGATCTTGAAATTTTTGTCAAATATTTCTTTGTCAAAACTTGATAAATTTTATGGGAGCACACATAGAATTTTGTATATTTCCAATACTCCCTTCTTTCCTTCTTCGCCGTGCCGCAAACGTCGATAGAAAGATCGATGGTTTTTTCCGACGAGTGGAAGTCACTATGGCCAACATACTACATATCCTTGTAGTACATAGAATGTGTAATATGTATTCACTTGTCTCAATCTGAAAATGTATTTTTCGTTGTACATAGTATATATCACGTGTATCTACTCGTCTTTATTTGAAATTGTGTTTCGAGCATCACATAGGAATTGCGCAATAATGTATTTATTTCTGGGATTTGTAATTACTTTTTTATCAAATACAAGAAGAATATTGTAACACCTAGGGTGTTACAGGGTCTAAGACACAAAAAATGAGCCTAAGTATGCTAATCCCTAGATTTGTTTCAATGAAATTAATTCAATACCCCGAAGTGTTTACCGATAAATTTTGAGAGGAATTATGATAAGGTAAGATAACGGGACCCTTAGGGAGCATTTCAAAATTTTTGAATCACGTTTTGGGTCATATCAGGACCCCTAAACAGTAGGGATCCACGTTAAAGGCGTGCCACGGAGGGGTGGCACCCTCTTACGCGGAATCAATGAAGGTTTGCGATAAAAGCGTGCCAAGCTCTTGTCTCTCAGCGATAAGGGTGTGTCATGCCCTTGGGTTGGCACGATAAGGGGTGCCACGCGTCCAAAACGTGGGCTTTCATTTCTTTTTAGTTTGGAACGAGGACTTTTTGGTCTTTTACCCTATTAAACAACTTTAGTCTCTATATAAATCTATTTACTCATCAGTTATGAGATTTTACACGTTCTTTCTCCTCTACATCCTCAAGAGTGAACAAAAAAGCTAGGTTGAAAGGTAATAAAGGTAGGGTTCAAGCTATGGGCTTCTCTTCTTGCTATTTTCGAAAAAAGATTTCCTCAAAAAGGCATGTTGGACTCTTTCTTATTTCAATTATAAATAAATTGTGATATTTACTTGATAGTCTTATGTTTTATTGATTGTTTAATAATCTAGGGTTGAGGAATTTGGTTATCATATACTTGCATTGATTTCTCCTTGTCTTAATGGTATTTACATGGTTAATTATTGGGTTGTAAACGGAAGTGTGGCTTACAAAAGGGAAATTTTGTTATCTTGATTTCATAATTGGACATAGTTTTTGCATGCTAAAGATATGAAGTGGACATGGTTAAATAAATTTAGCATGGCATAATTGAAATCGCTCGCAAGTCTTGGTATGACGGTACCAGTGTGAAAATGTCTTAATAAAAGACTCCATGACTAATGGTATGTGAAAAATATTTTAATTGGGCTTAAAGAAAATTGTGTAGCTTCACCCAAATAATGTAGTTCCGGGGGACCAACACTTGAAATCACGTGCGTCAACGTCTTGTCCTGAAATATGAATGACCACTATGTACTTGCTTCATACAGTAGTACACAGTTACTTTCTATTGTCTATTGGTGACTTTAGCCTAATCCTCGATCCATGAGGACAACATGGATTGAGGCCTTTTCGGCAGGACAAATCGGACCTATATAGCACGTGGGTGCTTGAAGGTCAGTGCAAGCTACATAGTTCAGGATTAAATTTTAAATGGTCATATTTCATGTTCATTGCCCCTACCCCGACATTCTGTTATTTTGATGGTTGTTGAACATATGTTTTATGACTGATTTTTAATAAATGTATATTTTATTCCTTTTCTTGGGTTGCATGTCAGTACTGACCGTCTCCGAGTGCTACATCATTTCATGATATATGCTCAGAGGCCTTTTCTTGTGACACTATGAAACATTAGGTAATTCGGTATTCCTATTGGACAGCTGGTGAAGTGGTGAGTCTACCATCATTCGAAAGGTCTTCTTTCCTTTTTAGTCTTTTCACTTTTTCAGTACTTTTGGTTTTCTTCTGGCATAATCGGGGTCATGTCCCGACTTGATCTGTATTTCATGGTTAGAGGCTTTGTAGACAGTGTTCGGTTGTAACTTTATTGAATTCAGTTTTAACTTACAAACTTGATCTTTTGGTTCGTTAAATTTCCTTTATTCCATAGGATGACTTCTACAGTTTCTTATTATTACTATGCTCATGAGGTATGACTAAGGGGTCATGTCAGGCCTTAGTTGGTCTAGAATGTCAGTCATAGTTAGGGTCCCAATTTGGACCGTGACATATACAAACTTGGAATTACTCTAATTGATATAAATCGAAGGATGTAATTGTGTTGATATAAACCTAACTTTTAGCTTGTTTAGCTAAATTTATTTTTCCCTAAAATGTTTATTTTTTTTCAAAAGTGTTAAAACATTGAGATTTTTGGTCAAGTTTATGAGGAAATTAAATGTTTCTAGAGAGTAAAATAAATAAGCTAAAAAAATAGTTTCTTCCTAGAATTATTTTTGAAAAAATAAACTTTAAGAATAGTTTTAAAAGTTTGGCCAAACACTAATTGTTACTCAAAAGTATTTTTTAAATTTATTGGTCAAACACAAACTGTTTTTCACCAAAATCAAAGTTACTTTTGAAAAAAATACATTTTAAAATAAGCTGATTTTTAAAAGCTGGCCAAACATGCTATTGTATTCATGATTAGCTTGCTTTTAACTTTATTTATTTATTTATTTATTTATTTTCTTTTACTAATAAATAAAGATGATCTTAGATGATCTCTACATTTACAAGTTGATTAAGTAATAAGTTTCTATAATCTTCATTCATTGAAGAATTAAGAGATTCATGCATTACTTCCTCACTCTATGATCTTCATTCATTGACGTGCATGGTGGTTTTGGTTTTGGGGAGAGAAATAAAGAGGGGGCGACCCTACTGGAGTTTGCGAGGGCCTTTGGGCTGGTGGTGGTGAACTCGGGATTTCCGAAGAAGGACGAGAACCTGATCACCTTTCGAAGCGCGGTAGCCAGGACTCAGATTGACTTTCTGTTGCTTAGGAAAGGAGATAGGGCGTTGTGTAAGGACTGTAAAGTCATCCCGAGTGAGAATCTTTCGACCCAGCATAGGCTCTTGGTTATGGATTTGGGTATACAGAAGAATAGAAAGAGGAGGACTAAGGAGTGTAGACCGAGAATTAAGTGGGGCGGCCTGACGCCAGTAAATGCGTGGGAGATAGGAGAGAGGTTGGCGGGGATGGGGGTGTGGGAGTGTGGGGGGGGACGTGGATAGTATATGGGACAGGGCGGCAAGGTGCATCAGGGAGAATGCAAGTGAGGTGTTGGGTGTTTCTAGGGGACGGGCCGGGCACCATCGGGGGGATTGATGGTGGAATGAAGAGATGGAGAAGAAAGTAGGGACCAAGAAAGGGGCATATGCTAAGTTGGGGGAAAGTAAGGACGAAGAGGAGAAGCGGGTAAATAGGAAAGAGTACAAGCTAGCGAGGAAGGAGGCGAAGTCAGCAGTCACGGCAGCTAAGACGGCCGCTTTTGAGAGCTTGTATGCAGGGTTACAGGAGAAAGGAGGGGAGAAAAAGTTGTTTAGACTATCTAAGGCTAGGGAGAGGAAGGGTCGTGACCTCGATCAGGTGAGGTGCATTAAGGGGGAGGACGGTAGAGTGTTGGTGGAGGACGGCCACATTAAGAAGAGATGGCAGTCGTATTTTCATAGGCTCTTGAATGACGAAGGGGATAGAGCTATTGTGTTAGGGGAACTGGAGCACTCAGAGGAGTGTCAGGATTTTAGCTATTGCAGACGTTTTAAGGTAGAAGAGGTTAGACAGGCTGTCCGCAGGATGCGAAGGGGTAGGGCGACGGGGCCGGATGAGATACCGGTGGAGTTTTGGAAGTTCGTTGGAGAGGCTGGTGTAAGGTGGTTGACTGGATTGTTTAATGAAATCTTCAGGACGGCAAAGATGCCCGAGGCGTGGAGGTGGAGTACCATGGTCCCTCTCTATAAGAATAAGGGGGACATTCAGAGTTGCAATAACTATAGGGGGATTAAGTTATTGAGTCACTCTATGAAGATCTGGGAGAGAGTAGTCGAGGTGAGGCTGAGACGGATAGTGTCTATTTCGGAAAACCAGTTCGGATTTATGCCCGGCCGCTCGACGACGGAGGCAATCCACCTGGTGCGGAGGTTGGTGGAGCAGTATAGGGAGAGGAAGAAGGATCTACACATGGTGTTTATCGGCCTGGAGAAGGCATACGACAAAGTCCCCAGGGAGGTGCTTTGGAGATGCTTGGAGGTGAGTGGAGTACCGCTGGCAAATACCAGAGTAATTAAGGATATGTATGATGGAGCGAAAACCCAGGTGAGGACGGCGGGAGGGGAATCGGAGCATTTCACTGTCCTGATAGGATTGCATCAGGGATCTACTCTTAGTCCCTTTTTGTTTGCGTTGGTGATGGATGTGTTGACGCGGCGCATTCAAGGGGAGGTGTCGTGGTGTATGCTTTTTGCAGACGATGTAGTTCTAATAGATGAGACTCGAGGGGGTATGAATGACAAATTAGAGGTGTGGAGGCAAACTCTTGAGTCTAAAGGGTTCGGGGTGAGCAGAAGCAAGACAGAGTATGTGGAATGCAAGTTTAATGACGTGAGGCGGGAGAATGAGGTAGTAGTGAAGCTGGAAGCACAGGAGGTATGTAAGAGGGATAAGTTCAAGTATCTTGGGTCCGTGATCCAGAGTAACGGTGAGATTGACGAGGATGTCTCGCACTGTATTGGGGCGGGATGGATGAAGTGGAAACTCGCGTCGGGGGTGCTGTGTGATAAGAAGGTGCCGCCCAAGCTTAAAGGCAAATTCTACAGGGTGGTAGTCCGTCCGGCCTTGTTGTATGGAGCGGAGTGTTGGCCAGTTAAGAACTCCCACATCCAAAAAATGAAGGTGGCAGAAATGCGGATGTTGCGCTGGATGTGTGGACTGACTAGAGGGGATAGAGTTCGGAATGAAACTATCCGGGAGAAGGTTGGTGTGACTTCAGTGGAGTGCAAGATGCAGGAAGCACGATTGAGATGGTTCGGTCACGTGAAGAGGAGGGGCATGGATGCCCCGGTCCGTAGGTGTGAGAGGCTAGCGTTGGATGGTTTTAGGCGGGGTAGGGGTAGGCCGAAGAAGTACTGGGGTGAGGTGATTAGGCGGGACATGGAACAGTTACAGCTCACCGAGGACATGACCCTAGATAGGAAGGTCTGGAGGGCGCGAATTTCGGCAGAGGATTAGGGCCAGTTTGGGTCGCTAGTGTAGGGAAGTACTTGGTGGGGGTTTTATTCCTGTTATGATTCCTTGTTCCGTGTTCCATGTTTTATTACGAATTTGTGTGCTTTCCTCTGTTTTATAGTACTTATGGGTGCCGTATTTATGTTATGTAATCTGCTTCTGTGCTTTACTATGTGTTTGTGTGGTATCTCGTACCTTGAGCCGGGGGTCTATCGAAAACAACCTTTCTACTTCACCAGAGGTAGAGGTATGGTCTGCGTACATCTTACCCCTCCAGACCCCACTAGGTGGGAATACACTGGATTTGTTGTTGTTGTTGTTGATACATTATATCCTGCCGATGAAACGGAAAAAATCTGAAAATTAGTATAAGAAAATTAGTGAAAACATGAGTTAGAATTTAAAAAATTGTATCTTTGCATTGTCTCTCCTTTAACAAAATCACTGCATTGCAGTGTTAGACTTCAATATGGAAGTGAGCCTTTTCAATAAAACAAACAAATTGGGCAGAGCTAAAACACAATACAAAAGCTTTAACAAAAGCTTTTTTTTTTTTTGGTTCCCATCTAGTGTTTGGTGTTCATATTTAAGCCTCGACTAATTCGGATCGCACGTTGCAGAGCCCATTTGAGGATAGTGTTCCCAACAGGATTTTTCTCATACCACTACTAAAAAAAAACGAGAAAAACTGACCATGTGTTGTGGTCAGAAAAAACCGACCACATATGGTTGGTTTTTCTTATTATTTTATAAAAAAAAAATTGAAAAAAAGCGACCACAAGTGGTAGCTTTTTTATTTTTAAAAAACAAAAAAAATATTTCATTCATTTTTATATTAATTATTATTTATTTTACAAATAAAAATTAAAAAATATCAAAACCGACCACTAGTGGTCAGTTTTTAATTTTTTTTAAAAAATAAATATATTAAAAACCGACCACAAGTGGTCGGTTTTTAATATTTTAAAAATATATATATATTAAAACCAACCACTTGTGGTCGATTTTTTAACTAAAAAAAAATTAAAAAGTAAATAAATTTTAGTAACCAATAATTATATATATGTAATTAAATATATATATATTATTTTCATTAAAAATAATTATATATATGTAATGTAATTTATATATAAATTTTTGAAATTACACTGATCACACGTAGTCGATAACCATTATAATAATAATAAAAATCAATCATTCTTAAATTTTGTGAAAAAATTACACTAAAAAATATATCAAATAAAATAAAAAAATTACGTTAAACATAATATTTATCTTTTACTTATGTTTTAGTATATGAAATAAATATTTTCCTTGTATATAGGTTAAATGATGTTAAACAAGCATAATCTTTGTATAATGAATATGTGTGTGTATATGCATATATACACATATATATCATACCGTTGAGATAATGATATTATGTTACTATTTCAGTCATAATAATGTAATATATAACCGATAATTCATCAGAATATAATGAATGTGTTCTATTATAAGGTAATATATACTTGTGATGTGATATATATATACTCATTCAGGAGTTCATAAATATAAATATCTTATATATATGTATGTATGTATATATATATATATATATAATGAATCGATCACTCATTTGAGTATGTATAAGAAACACATTGTGTTATATTATTGGATAATATACTTGTGTGCGTATGTGATAAATGTAGTACGTATTTAGAATTTGATATAGTTGATAGTGTGTATATGTGTGTGTGTGTGCGTATATATATATATATATATATATATATATATATATATATATATATAGTATATACATATTATACGATGAAGGTATACTAATGACATACATAAGATAATTTAATCTATAATTCATCTGAGTATTTGTGAAATACGTTGTATATATATTATTATGGGATAGTAGAATCGTGTATGTGATGTTTATAGTATGTATGTGAAAGTTGATAGACAATTGCATATATGTATATATATTTATATCTTGTGTAGTGACGTATGTAGTAATCGAAAGTTAGATAACTAAATGTATATATTAGTATAGTTTGAATGATACGTTGATATATATCATACTATTGAGGAAATAAATATACTATTTTAGGTCAATGTAGACACACGTATGTTGTTGAAGTTGTAATAATGTAAGACTAGTATTACGAGGTATATATATATATATATATATA
>NC_061119.1:196795662-196798611 GCF_002878395.1 Capsicum annuum | reverse complement strand
TTATTACGAGGTATATATATATATATATATATATATATATATATATAATATCGTATTTAAAAGTTAATTAACCAAAAATTTATCGTAATTTGCAAAAATCATTGATATTATTATACGATTGAGGAAATATACTATTCGTGTTAATGTGATGGTAAAATAACTATTATCTAATTTATATATGTACGAATTATATTAAATTAATTGGATATTGTCCCGGTACCATACACAGAGTATGTACTGTGTATTGATATACATACAAATTGTATTAAAGTAATTGAATGTTGTTATAAATAGAGAAAAAACATCATTTTCACCCCATACTATACAAGAAAAGTCTAAGCCACAGCTAAATTATATAAGTGACCTATTATACACCTTAACTATATAAAAGTGATATTATTACCTCCCCGCGACCCCCATTCTAAGGCGCGTGTGTTACACTTATTTTAGGCGCGTCCAGCCTATTAAATAACAAAAGTAAACGGCTAAAAACATTAAGGAAAAAGTCATCGTTTCCACCCCAAACTAAAGTCGAAAAGTCAAATCTACACCTAAACTATATAAGTGACCTATTACACACCTTAACTATAAAAAAGTGATACTTTTTACTGACGTGGTGCTGACGTGGCAGTGCGTCTAAAACACTACACCACATGCAAGTGGTGGTAGCCTGACAGGGTGTAATAGTTTCACTTTTTTATAGTTTAGGTGTGTAATAGGTCACTAGCATAGTTTAGGTGTGGCTTCGACTTTTTGGGTACAGTTTGGGATGGAAACGATGCCTTTTCCCTTATAAATATTATAGAATGTATTAAAATTTTAATTTGTTAAAAAATAATTTTAATTTATTAAATTATTTTTGTAATTTATTAAATTTTAATTTCAAATTTTTTTTATTATTAAAAAAATGAAGGTTTTCAAAAATAATTACAAAAAACCGACCACATGTGGTCGATTTACTGTAATTATTTTTGAAAACCGACCACATGTGGTTGGTTTTCATAATAATTGAAAAAAAATATAAATCTTTAACCCGACCCGACCTGTAATACATAATAAAACACAAAATCACTCCAAAACCTCACCCATTTTCCGTCCAAAACAGTCACCAACCCTCCAAAACCTCCAAATCTCACACTTTAACAATAAACTCCTAATCTCCATTGTTCTTTCTCTTTCAAGGAACTTTGTACTCCATCCTAACTTTCAAGTTTGGCTTTAATCCATTTTCAAGGAACTTTTCCATCCTAAGTTTCAATTTTGGGCAAGGTAAAAATTAACTTTCATTAACTTAATTTAGCTTATTCTTGTATCCACAAACTCATTTTTTAATATCTAGAAATATTAAACGTCTATATACAAATATCTTAGTGTTAATTTCATCAAATGGTTGTGGTTTGAGTTCTAGGGTTTGGATATTTATTTTATTTAGCTAGATTTTAGCTAATTTTTAGAATTTGAGATTGAATTAGCTAATTATAGGCTTGTTCCAACATTAATTTGATTTTGAATTACCTAAATTTTGGTTAGTCTTGACACTTATTTCTCCATTTTACTCATTAATTGTTTAGTAGGTTTGGGGGGGAATCTTGTTCCTATTCCTTTACTAAATTGTTTTAATTTTTTTGAGCGAAAGAGTATATTCTTTGTAATAAGTTTATTATTTGACAGATTTCGAATTCGATAAAAGAATTATTTTGCTATTTTTTTGGGTGACCGCTTATCTCTTTCACTTTAATTTATCCCAAGCATAGGTAATTTGATTTGTATATATTTTCTTATAATTAAGTCTTCTAGTGAAGCCGAGTATGGCCTTGTTCGATTCACTAGCATTGTTGTTATCTTCTTGTTATTGTTCATATTGAAGTCTATTGAAGCCGTGTGTGGCCTTGTTCGATTCACTAGCATTGTTGTTGACATCTTGTCGGTCTTGTTGTTGCTTTTTTGGTGACATAATCATTTGAAAATGGTTAGTGTAGGGACTTTAAAAGGAATTTTTTATTTTGAATGTGGTTAGGTTGGTGACTTAGTTGTTTGAAAATGGTTAAGTGTAGAAACTTTAAAGGGAATTTTTTTATTTTGAATGTGGTTTGGTTGGTGACTTAGTTGGTTGAAAATGGTTAAGTGTAGGAACTTTAAAGGGAATTTTTTGTTTTGAATTGGTTTGATTTTTGACTTAGTTGCTTGAAAATGGTTAAGTGTAGGAACTTTAAAGGAATTTTTTTTTCTTATTTTGAATGTGGTTTGGTTGGTGACTTAGTTGCTTGAAAATGGTTAAGTGTAGGAACTTTAAAGGGAATTTTTTGTTTTGAATGTGGTTTGGTTGGTGACTTTGTTGCTTGAAAATGGTTAAGTGTAGGAACTTTAAAGGGAATTTTTTTGTTTTGAATGTAGTTTGGTTAGTGACTTAGTTGCTTGAAAATGGTTAAGTGTAGGAACTTTAAAGAGAATTTTTTTGTTTTGAATGTGGTTTGGTTGGTGACTTAGTTACTTGAAAATGGTTAAGTGTATGTAGGAACTTTAAAGGGAATTCTTTTTATTTTAAATGTGGTTTGGTTGGTGACTTAGTTGTTTGAAAATAGTTAAGTCTGGGAACTTTAAAAGGAAATTTTTTGTTTTAAATGTGGTTGGTTGGTGACTTAGTTGCTTGAAAATGGTTAAGTCTAGGAACATTAAAGGAAATTTATTTGTTTTGGATGTGGTTTGGTTGGTGACTTAGTTTCTTGAAAATGGTTAAGTGTAGGAACTTTAAAGAAAATTTTTTTGTTTTGAATGTGGTTTCGTTGGTGACTTAGTTGCTTGAAAATGGTTAAGTGTAGGAACTTTAAAAGGATTTTTTTTGTTTTGAATGTGGTTTGGTAGGTGACTTAGTTGCTTGAAAATAGTTAAGTGTAGGAACTTTAAAGGGAATTTTTTTGTTTTGAATGTGGTTTGGTTGGTGACTTAGTT
>NC_061119.1:196791939-196795562 GCF_002878395.1 Capsicum annuum | reverse complement strand
CTTTAAAGGGAATTTTTTTATTTTGAATGTGGTTTGGTAGGTGACTTAGTTGCTTGAAAATGGTTAAGTGTAGGAACTTTAAAGGGAATTTTTTTATTTTGAATGTGGTTTGGTTGGTGACTTAGTTGCTTGAAAATGGTTAAGTCTAGGAACTTTAAAGGGAAATTTTTTGTTTTAAATGTGGTTTGGTAGGTGACTTAGTTTCTTGGAAATGGTTAAGTGTAGGAACTTTAAAGGGAATTTTTTTATTTTGAATGTGGTTTGGTTGGTGACTTAGTTGCTTGAAAATGGTTAAGTGTAGGAACTTTAAAGGGAATTTTTTTGTTTTGAATGTGGTTTCGTTGGTGACTTAGTTGCTTGAAAATGGTTAAGTGTAGGAACTTTAAAGGATTTTTTTTTATTTTGAATGTGGTTTGGTTGGTGACTTAGTTGCTTGTAGAGCTTACTGAACGGAGAGAGAGGCAGAAGAAGACGGAGAAGGCAACAACATCACAATTCAAAAAGCAGCAGCAGCAGTTGAACTCTTTCATTAGGACTGCAGGGGTTATTCCTCCGTGACTTGGTGATGCAGTTCAGGCTGCAATAGGTCTAGGCCCCCTGGATGATTTCTGCACGGATGATGATATGGAAGACGAGGACGAATTCGATGATGATGACTTTTAGTTTTTTGATTTTTGTATGTGTTGTTCTTTGAATTTAGACATTTTGTTGTATGAAACTACTGTTGTAGTATTTTCATTAGGGGTGTGCATCGGTCGGTTCGGTTCATTTGTACGTGTTATTGTTTCGGTTTATCGGTTTTTGGTTTTTAAATATGTAAAATCAATAACAAACCAATAAGATATTTTCTTATTGGTTTCGGTTTATCGGTTTTTGGTCCTTAACGGTTCGATTTTCGGTTTAACTAATAAGAAAATACTTATAAAATAGAAATAGTAACAACTAACATAAAAAATAAAATCTTAATTACCGCCAAAACCCACGCAATGCATTTTAGTTTACAAGAATCTTCAAATTTGAATTGAATGTTAGTTAGAAAAAAATAGAATCCTAATTGTTGGAAGTTATAGATTATATGCACTACAAATTCATAATTCAGTGATAGAGAGAGAGAGAGAGATAAAGAGAGAGATTTAAATATATAACATAAATAGGGATAAAACAATAACTTAGTGTATCCCTTTTGGGTTATTGGTTTAACTGATACCCCAATAAGCTAAAACCGATACTAAACCGTTTACCTAATAAAATTTTTTATAAAACCAATAAAAAACCGCTAATCCAATAACCCAATACCAATAACCCAATAACATTTTTATCGGTTCGGTTTATCGGTCGGTTCGGTTTTTGCACAGCCTTAATTTTCATACTCATTTTTATTGGACATTTTGTATGTCTTGTATACTTTTGAAAGTATTTTGGTTGTTATTACTGCTGTATTTGATTTGATACTGTTGTATTGCATTGTTGTTGTTGCATGCTATATTTGGGTTTTGATTTTTATTTAAAAAAAAAATCCCAGAAAAACCAACCATAAGTGGCCGATCTTTTGAATTTTTTTTTTGCAGAAAACCTACCACAGTGGTCGATTTTTTAATAAATAAATAAATTAATTCCTTTCTATAACAGGATAACCAAGACTTAGATTGACTTTTTGCTGCTTAGGAAAGGGGGTAGAGTTTTGTGTAAGGATTGTAAGGTAATTCCGAGTGAGAATCTTGCAACTCAACATAGACTCCTGGTGATGGACTTGGTTATTAAGAAGGGTAAGATGAGGCGAGGTGGGAAAGGCCAGCCTAGGGTTAGGTAGGGCAGTCTGACTTCGATTAGTGCTTTGGAGATAGGGGTGAAGTGGGAAGGGATGAGGGTGTGGGAGTGTAGGGGGGTGTGGACAGTATATGGGATAGGGCTGTTGGTTGCATTAGGGAGTCAGCTAGAGATATGTTAGGTGTTTCGAGGGGCTGGTCTGGCCGGTATCGGGGGGATTGGTGGTGGAATGAAGATGTTAAGAAGAAGGTGGAGACAAAGAAGGCGGCTTTTACACAAAGTTGTTATTATTATTATTATTATTATTATTATTATTATTATTATTATTATTATTATTATTATTACTATTATTATTATTAGCTGAATATGAATAGACTCCTCAAAAATCAATTTTAGTTGAAAATAAAAGTCTCAATTATGTTTGAGTAATTGAAGAGTTTTTGCATCAGCATTCAGAGCAATAGATCGCTCTGTAGTTTTTATAATCTGCTTGTGTTTAATTTTATCAAATAAACCATATTCATAAATAGTGCTTAAATCTACTTTGGGAATTGGCCATTTATTTAATAAATTCATATTCTGGGGTAAATCTATTTCTTCGAAATTAGTACTCTTAAAACTGGATTCTCAATTCAGTTATTTCTCTGATACAATTAGGGGTATATAATTGCCCAATTAGTTTAGGGTTTAAAGTAAGTTTTGGCCACAAGTTCAGGAGTGTTTCGATACCTTAAAGAATTGATTTTTATGTATTTTTGGGATTTAATTTGTTGATTCTTGATCTTTATCGGAAAGTTTATTTGTTGTATAATTTATGTATTTTATTATTGTGTATTTGATTGAAGATTTTGGTGAATAGAAGTGAAAAAAAATAAAGGAAGAAGAAGAAATGGGGGTGATGGGTGTGAGAAAGAAGGGAAAAAAATAATGTTTAAAACTATTAAAGTGGGCCCGGCTAAAAAAATTTTATACTTCTTTTTCTACTAAAACGCGCCTTTATTTTTTTTGCCACGTCAGCTATTAAGGGGCCAAAATAATACACTTTAAAGTTCATAAGGCGGGTAAATAATTGCTCGATTAGTTTAGGATCTAAAGTAAGATTTGAAAACAAGTTCAGGGGGGTTTTGATGTATTATCTTTTTTTTAACTAATTTACGAATAAAAAGTTGCCAAGTGGCATTGAGGGCCCCAAAAATTTTTTAATAACAATTTATTTTTTTTAAACACTAAAGGCCCCAAAAAGCATTAGAGGGCCCCAATTTTTTTTCTTTAATAAAACTGAATTTAAAAAAATCTGTTTTTTATTTTCATCTTTTAAAATTTTTTATAATTTCTATTTAATAATTATTTTTTTATTTTTCTTTTTTAAATAATTTTATAATTATTTTTTCATAATTTGGATCCTCAATGTGGTTTTTTATTTTCATTTTAAAAAATTTTATAATTTTTTTAATAATTAATTTTTAATTTTTTAAATAAATTTTTCATAATTTATTTCACTTTTTAAAAAAATTTATAATTTGTTTTAAATAATAAGTTTTTTTTTAAAATAATTTTATAATTATTTTTTCATAATTTATATCCTCAATGCCATTTTTTATTTTCATTTTTGTAAAACAATTTATAATTTATTTTAATAATTATTTTTTAAATAAAAATATATTATTAATAATTTATTTAATTTTTAAAAAATTTTATAATTTTTTTTAAATAATCAGTTTTTTATTTTTATTTTTCCAATAATTTTATAATTATTTTTTCATAATTTGGATCCTCAAAGCCATTTTTTATTTTCATTTTAAAAAGTTTTATAATTTTTTTAATAAATAATTTTTTTATTTTTAAAATATTTTTTT
>NC_061119.1:196784295-196791839 GCF_002878395.1 Capsicum annuum | reverse complement strand
ATTTTTTTATTTTTAAAATATTTTTTTAATAATTTATTTCATTTTTTAAAAAATTATATATATTTTTTAAATAATCAATTTTTTATTTTTATTTTTTAAATAATTTTATAATTATTTTTTCATAATTTATATCCTCAATGCCATTTTTTATTTTCATTTTTTAAAAAATTTTGGAATTTTTTTAATAATTAATTTTAAAAAAAATAATTTTTTAATAATTTATTTCATTTTAATATTTTTTATAATTTTTTTAAAATAATAATTTTTTTAATTTTATATTTAAAATAATTTTAGAATTATTTCTTAATAATTTCCTCAATGCCATTTTTATATACTTTTTTTAAAAAAATTATAATTAATTTTTAATAATTATTGGACGCACAATGCCATGTGTCATCTTCTAATTAGCTCATTTTGCCACGTCATCGCGTGTGTGCAACACACACTTTGACCTTTTTGTTGATAGGAAAAAAATGCCCAATTGGAATAAAATTTTGGGGGTTTAGGGGTTTGATAAAAACATGTCTTAGTTTAGGGGCCTAAGTGAATTTTCGCCACAAGTTTGAGTGTCTGTCGATGACTTTGACCAACTAATAAAATCCAAAATGCCAAAAATGTGCACACCTAAAAAGTCAAAAACATACCTTATTTTTTAATTTTTACTTCCTAAACTTTTTTTATTTCCAAATTCAATGACTTTTTCCTATATTCTTCAAGTAAAATTCTAATTATACGTAACCACTAACATATTAGTTAAAATTCTTATTTTATCTAAGTAACAAATCATAATATTTAACACTCCTAAATCAATCAAAATTTTATCTTATATAAACAAAGAAATTTTACAATTCTATTTAAGTAATATTTGAATTATCTATAATCTATAATTTATATCTATAATCTATAATATATTGAAAGTGTGAAAACTCTTTAAAAGGTGATTTGAACTTTTTGCTCTTCATTAAAAGATTTTGTAATTGACAAAATCATCTTTTCACATTTTTTCTTCAATTTATAATATTGAATATTGACTAATATATATATATATATATAGTTTAGCTGCACGTGCCTCGCACGTGTAACTTTTGATTATTTAAAATTAAATGATTTTAATTAACCTACTAACCTGAGAAAATTGAAGGAAAGGTGTCTTTTAAGTCTTGAATGAAGGATTTGTGACATTGACCAACAGATAAGATCAAACATCATAGAAAACTTGATTAAGTTAATTGTGGACTTGATTAATATTTTTAAAACTTTCTAATCTTTTTAAAAATACAAATCAACTCAACACATACCCCTCTTCAATCCTAATCAACCACTCTCCCTCTCCAGCTTCTCCCAACCAACAGTTCTGCAAAATTTCTCCCTTCAACTTCCGGCGATAAATAGTCGGGCAAGTTTCTTTTTGACTTTCAACCGTCAATCGACGTGAATACTTCTCCGGCGACAACAACTTTGAGTTCTTCGTCCTCCCATTTTTTTTTCACAGGTAAAAAATTATGAAGAAACAGAGGAACTTGAGCCAACTACTCTTCTAGTATTGAAATGTGGACTGTATAAAACCCTAATTTCTGGCATTTTTTCTTCTCGTTGTCGTACTGTTGATTCGAATTTATTGGTGATTTTTGTTCACAGTTGATGTTCTTAGTGTGTATGTGTGTGTGATATGTTGGTGTTGCTGGGTTGATTTGTTGTTTATCTTGGTAGAAATGGTATTTCAATAGTTGAAACATCTGATGTAATAGATGAAGCATATGATGCAACAGATTAAAAATCTGATGGAACTATGAAAGTCTGATGCAACAGGTGAACAATCTAACAGATCATTCATCTGTTGCGACAGACGACTCTTCTGTTTAGAAGAAATCTAAACAATATTGATCTAACAGATAACTGATTAGTGATCTGTTTTTATTCTTTCCTACGATTTACTCTTCATTTTAAATTCTGATGCAACTATGAAAATCTGATGCAACATGTGAACAATCTAACAGATCATTCATCTGTTGCGACAAACGACTCTTCTGTTTGGAAGAAATCTAAATAATATTGATCCAATAAATAACTGATTAATGATCTGTTTTTATTCTTTCCAACGGTTTACTCTTCATTTTACAAAAGATTAGGACTGTTTTTATTCTTTCCAATGATTTACTCATACAGGTCGGTTATCTGTTGCAACAGATAACATACCTGGTGCAACAGATTAGTGATCCATTTTTATTCTTTCCAACAGTTTACTCAACCGTTGCAACAGGTCGGTTATATGTTGCAACAGATAAAATAAATGGTGCAATTGGTTAGTGATCTATTTTTATTATTTCCAATGGATTACTCATCCGTTGCAACGGATCAGTTATGTGTTGCATCAGATAAAATACCAGGTGCAACAGATAGTGTTGTTTTTATGGTCCCCACGTATTACTCATTCATTGCAACAGGTCAGTTAGATATTGCAATAGATAACATACTTGGTGCAATAGATTAGTTGTCTGTTGGAACTGTTATATTACTGTTATGCATTAATCAATTATAATCTATGTTATGTTCCTGTTAATTTAAGATAACATGGCTCCCAAAATAAAAGAAATTGAATCAAGTCCAAGTAAAGGAACAAGTGCAACAGCTCAGCTACATCCACCACTCTATAAGCTTGTATTACAAGCATTATCTCAATCAGAAGTAGAAGATAATGAACACAGGGAGGAGGAATCTTTCAAAAGAGATGATCCAAATGCTAATAGCCTTTCCATTGAAGAGTTGGTCAAAGCCTTCAGCATTGATCGTTACCCTGTGAGAATGCAGTTCGATGGTGCCACAGATTTAACGGGTGATCTCGTGGTTAAGTTAGTCATGGGACAATCTTTCGAAGCCTTTAGAAAAATTCTTCGAGAACAAAAATTAGATTCTTATTTCAGGGAAAGCTGCTTTGGGAAATATCTTAATTTTTCGGAGGACAACAATACTCGTTTCCAGATAAAAATGGTATATGATCTTCTCAAGCGCAGGTTTATATATGAAAACAAAGATAAGATGGATGAGGTGTGGATAAATTACTATGGCATGCCTATTTGTTTTGGTTGGGAGGAGTTTGCCATAGTTACCGGACTAAAATGTTATCCTCCTTCTCTTTCTCAAGTTATACCTACTCTAACCCAAAAAAAAGCACCCCGCACACCCTAAAAAGGAAAAGGCAAGTCGAGTGATCGTGATGACCTGGTATCTATTGTTGGTCCAAGCTTCAAAAACAAAAATCTGATTGAAGCGTTGAAAGATAAAGGACTTTCAAAGAAGCACAAGCAATCATTATTCTTTGTTTGGTTTGTACATAATATTCTTTGGGCGAGAGACATTAATAACAACATAAACCTTGGTTTAATAAATTTCTCCGAGGATGTTGAGGCATTTAACAGCTATTCTTGGGGTTATGAAAGCTTCAAAATGACTGTCGAATATTTGTTGACTTCGTTAACGCCAAAAACAGTTAACTTATATGGTTTTCCATGCGCCTTCATGGTAAATATTTCTTTTACCATGATATGATTCATCATTCTTTTATTCAATAATGCTTTTGATTTATTGGCGTTATGTTATAGGCTTAGGCATTTGAAGCCATTCCTTATTTGAGACAACAAGTGAACTACCAGGAGGAGGTTTCCTGTCCAAGAATTCTGAGATGGTTGTTGGCCAAAATCGATAAAAATGCAAAACTTCTTGATCTTTTCAATCCCCCCAAGGAAGCAGTAAGTCCAATTCTAATCAAGTTTTTATTTTAATTAATGATTAAATGATTTTATCATCATTCTTAATATATGTACCAATTTATTTTAGATTGTCCATTCGTGGCTTGTTCCGACCAACCGAGAGTTAAAGATGCTATTTTTTCTTACTTTATGGTCTGTGCAAACTTTATCGGACCCTAAGGTCGTTGATGGAATAAAAATGGAATTGTTTGGAGCAACAACCATGACAAGAAAAATAATTTTGGAGGGTGGGGCTAATGATGCTCCTCTTACAGTTTTTGAAACAACAAGCCATTATGATTATGATCATAATTATTGTACAAATTTTTCATGAAAATGTCAAGACTGCAAGGAGAAACACGATGGAGTGATTAATGTTATTAATACACTAACTGCTTCTATAAAGAAAATGACATCTAAGAGGGGTGTCATTCCATCAAAGAGCATTTCATATCCAGACACTCCACTAGAGATCAAGGAGGCTAAGAGGAGAAAGAAAGACACTTCCAAGGCATCATCAATCATAAAAAAAAGAAAGATTGCAACACCTCTGTCTTTGTATTGCACCGATGTTCAGTGTGCAAGGGCCACAGAAGAGCAACATAAGCTGAAGAAGGTGAATGTATATCATCTGTTCCAAAAAAAAACAAGCACATATCTGTTTCAACAGATAATACATCTGCTGAAAATTATCAAACAGATGTATAATCTGTTGCAACTGTTGTCTAACCTGTTGCATCAAATTCGTTATTTGTTTCAATAGATGAGTCTTATGTTGCAATAGATGGGTCATCTATTCGAAATTATAGTACTGCTCTGATTTACCTGTTCGAATTTGTCCCAACAGATAATCTATCTGATGCAACATAAGAATCATCTATTGCAATAGATGGAAAATCTGTTGTATATCTCTACTTAGCATTGATAATTTTGGCTTTCCAAGTGGATGTCGTAGCTACTGTCGAAGAGCATAATATGACAGTTGATAATCCATCAACTGTTTCCAAAGATAAAGAGAAAGTGGAGTCTGTCAGTTTGGGAGAACGGAAGAATTATCCGTTTGAAGGGTTCAACATCTCGGATGAAGCTCCAAAAAAACTAATACAGTTGATCAACGACTATTCAGAATGGATTGTCGATGGGCTGTTAAAGTATCATGCGAGCAGGTACATAAATCAATTTTATGGATATTGGTTTATACAACTCTTGTTGTAAGAACCTGACATTAACACATATAAATCATCATGTAGAAAATAAAATAACGAGCGCTACAAAGTGAACGAATCGATTCTTGGTTTTGATATGTTCGACTTTGTTGTTGCACATCCCGGAATGAAGAATTGGTTGTATTTTATGTCACAGCCCCAAACTTGCTGGAATGATGAGGTTTAAAGGCCATACATATTACTATTAATTGATACTTTATTTAATTGCATCTACGTATTAATTTTTTCGTCACATAATCCAAAATATTTGATAATATGTGCAGCACATTGATGTCATTTTTTACTACCTTTGAAAGAAGGCCAAGTTGCAAACAAAAGAATAATACAGATACACAACAAGCAATTGTTTGTACAAAGTTTAAATCAATAATGCCTATGATAGGTATTGTCAACAGCAGCCGGAAGTTTCTCAAAATGAGGAATGCTTAATCAATATCATCAAAGGTTTTAGCATTCCGACTGGCTTACCTTGGTATTTGGTCGATGAAGTATACATCCCAATTAATTGTGGTGATGAATTCCATTGGGTGTTCTTATTTCGACCTTCAAAAACCCATGATTCCTTCGCCAAGACTTCAGCCGGCAAATGATCCATCAGCTTACTCTGCGTCAACAACTTGGGCAACTACTTCAAAAGTGGCTGCATGTGGGTTAAAAATGTCTTCTCACTGAACACAAGTAAGTTGCAGTCATAAACCTTAATCTTTCCCTCGTATAGTAGTATCTCAATAGTGAGAAAATGGGTGACATCCACATTCATGACTGTAAGGATTCTCTTTGCCTTGGTCTAGCTCTTGCCGTGTGGATATGGCCTCTTCCTTCTAACATATTTAATCGCTTCTCCATCCCATTAGAACGTAGAAACTAACTGATCAAATCCTAGGCCACCGAAATCAGCTAGATTACGAAGATCAGCATACCTATCTTTGAAATTATTGTAGAAGTTGAGGTCCATTATCCTATCAGCTGCATCATAAGCATCTGGGTACGCTAATTGCCTGCCCCTCATGAGGCAGAGAATTTCATCAACATACTGTGGTATAAGAAGATAATTTTTAAATAGGTTAGTAATTGTAAAGAATAAAAACACAGTGGAAAGAATCCGATGCAGAGGTTTCTCTGAATCAGTTCATAGATTACCCAGCCAACACAACTTATGCAACAGATGTGTATTATGTTGTAATAGAATACCAAGCTGTTGTAACAGATTACACATCTGCTGCGTAGATTCTTCTTCATTGAGTAGATTGGAAGGATAGGTTAGCAACAGTAAGCATACCTTTTCCGCATACCTTGTCCTCGTACCACACGCACATATTTACCATATTCGAGAAGTCTTTGGCGGCAAATGAATACATGGTGTATTCTTTTTGAACCTTCATCTTGATGAATTCTTCCAATTTCTTCTTCTTCTCTTTGCCAAGCACCGTAAATATGTCCACCTTCTTCGGTGGCCCTTGAACTTCAACAACTATTGGAGCAGGGGGAGTTGTATTTTTTGCTGATTTCAGAATGGAGAGAATTTGTCTAATTTTTATTCTCTTCCACCTAACCTCCACTGTAGGAGTGCATGGCTCCCTCACCTCATTAGATGGTATAACACCCCTCCTGGATTTCAACTTCTTGGCAGCTTCAACAATAGCCTCTAGCTTGTCGAGGAGTTTATCCTCTCTATCCTTACACACTTTGCATTTGCAATGAGAACATGAGGGTGAAGAGGGGTGAGAGGGACCACTGTAAGGGTGGAAGGGACCGGTGTAGGGGTGAGAGGGAGGACCTGTACAAGGAGTGTTTTCAAACATATTTAATTTTTGCTGAGCACCAACATGATCATAATCACGATTGGCAGCAGAAGCAGAAGTAGGATGGCTGCCACAATGTAATACCTCAGGAAATTTTTTGTTGAAATTTTGTGTGTAAACGTGTTGGGTTCTATCTTCTAGAATGAATTATAATTTTCCATGCAAAATGTCTTAGATAATGACCCACCATTGCGTAGAGTATCAAATAAGCTTTCCAACGATATGTGGATCATCCAAAATGGACACCCGAGCGACGAGTTATGAACATTCTGATCGAACCGTGAATAGTAGTGAACAGGAAAACGTGCAGGAAAAAGTACTGAGGCCTAGCGTATTTTTGCTCCAACTTTAAATGATCATTACTCCTTGTACTTAATGATCTGGGTGATCTACTATATATCAACGGAAATCTCTTCGAGTCCTCTTTCAAATGAAATCAGTTTCATCCAATTTGTCTATCGGAACAAAAGGTTATGGTTGATTTACTTTAACCTATCAAAAGTGAATTTTTGGGTCAACTTCAAATAATCATAACTCCTCGTACACAATGATCTGGGTGAGATACTATATATCAACAGAAAGATATGAGAGTCCTATTTCTAATGAAATTGGTTTTATCCAATTTGGATATCGGAGTAAAACATTATGGTTGATCTACTTCAGACTATCAAAACAGTCAACCAAAGGACAGATTTGAGAATTATTTGATTTTTAGGGGTGTTTTGGTCATTCCGCCTCACCCAAAATCCGTCCAAACCCTATATTAAAGC
>NC_061119.1:196780241-196784195 GCF_002878395.1 Capsicum annuum | reverse complement strand
ATTTCATTAGAAATTGGTTTTATCCAATTTGGATATCGGAGTAAAACATTATGGTTGATCTACTTCAGACTATCAAAACAGTCAACCAAAGGACAGATTTGAGAATTATTTGATTTTTAGGGGTGTTTTGGTCATTCCGCCTCACCCAAAATCCGTCCAAACCCTATATTAAAGCCTATTAGAAGCATTATATGTTATATTTCATTAAATTCCCTCAAAGAGAAAACCCTAAGCTCCTACATCCAACTTCAAGAACCTCCAAAGTTCATCATTAATTCTGCAAATTTATTCAAGATTCCAAGTTCCTAGTTCAAGAACTCTAAGAACCATCATTCAAAGGCACGATTAAAAACTCAAAAATGAGTATCGATCTAAAGTTCATCATTCAAGGTATGTGGGGTTTTTCAACAAGAACTCTCTTTCGTTCTTGTGTCCAAAAGTAATTTTCTTTATAAAGGCATAATTTTTATTTGACTTTTATGAATTTGAAGCATGAACCCATATCTTATGATGATTATTATGAAATCTTGATATTTATGATTTTGAAAGTTAAATTTAAATGTGTGGTGATATAAAGCATGAATCTTGAATGATATTTATCTTGATTTTGATATTTGGGTCGTGAATCTCCATTGGAAATCATGTTTTTTTTAAAAAGTGTGTGTTATAAATACGTTGATGTTGAATATTTGAGATATTTTGAATGATTTGACCTTTTGGTCTTAATGGACTTGTTTTGAACTCGAGTGTGAAAGAAATCCACAACGTGGTTGATTTTGATAGATGGGAAGCATGATGGTTCCCGATGTATATTTATATATTACTGAAATTGTTTTGTTATGAATTTTCTTTGAAATGATCTGAGCTAAGTCCGGGAGAAATATTTAGCACCGAGTGGGAGGTATAAACTGACCTTACTTCCCTAGAACTACGTGCCCCTGTAGGAGTGAGCCTGAGGCTGATTTATATAGTGATCACTAGTTTGTGTGGATTTGATATCGATAGTCCTACTCCGATAGCAAGGATAGAATGGCTCTCCCCAACGTGGGTTGTACGTTGGACTCCATGTAGCTCACATGGTTTATGTCGGTTATAGGATCTCCCAGTGTGTGTGTGTTTTCTTGTGTCTGTGGTGAATGGTGAAGTAATTTTAAAATGGAATTGTGAAAGTTATTCTTTCGAAAGATTTAAATGATATTTACATTATGAGAATTGATATTCTTGATAAACTGAAAGTGATTGACAAATTATATAATGACTCACATGTGTTATTGTACTAATTTCATCCTCTCATGATTATGATGATTTTCTTTGGGCTATGTGAGTCTTTCATACATCCTGCATATTTCTTATAAATATTTATAATGATGAGGATCCATGGTTATTTTTAGAAGAGGTGCGGAAGATTACTCAGGTGGTGCATGTATCTGAGGAACATAGTGTGGAGTTGGCTGCGTATAGGTTGAAAGACCTTGCTTATTATTAGGTTGTTGCTTGGAGGAAAGGTAGAGGTGAGGGAGCTATCCCTACAACTTGGAAAATGTTCCAGGATGCATTCCTGGATAAGTTTTTTCCTTTGGAGATGAGGGAGATGAAGGTGGAAGAGTTTATGAACCTGCGACAGGGCTCTATGACTGTTAGGGAGTACTATCTAAAGTTCAATCAATTGGCCAAGTATGCTCCTGACTTAGTTGTTGATAATCAGGCTAGTATGAGTAAGTTTGTGATTGGAGTGTCTAGTTATGTGGTTAAGGAGAGTAGGTCTGCTATGCTAAATAGTGAGATAAATCTTTCTAGGCTGATGACTTATGCCCAATAGATTGAGGCATACAAGATTAAAGAAAGAGATAGAATGAGAGAGAATAAGAGAGCTAGGTCCGAGCAGCACGGACAGGGTCAGACTAGATCGCAGGAAGGGAGTTGCCCTCAGTATCAAGATCGTTTATCTATGCCAGCACCGTCATCTTCTAGTGCTCCCGTGCCTAGAGGTAGGTAGGAGCAAGGTAGCAGGTCATATGCATCCAGGTCCCAGTACAGTACTGGCAGTAAGACAAATCATCCCTTGTGTCCTAAGTATGGTAGGGCTCATTCAGGTGAGTGTTGGGGTGAGAAGAGAGGTTGTTTTCGGTGTGGTAACATGGGTCACAGAGTTAAAGATTGTCCACAGGATGGACAAGGGCGTCGTGACTATCGCCCTCAGACCCAGACTCAGACTGTTAGTGCTCAAGTTCCAGCGACTCACCCAGCCCCAGCTCAGGGTGCCTCTTTTAAAAATGCTGGCGGGCAGCGCCAGAATAGATTCTATGCTTTACCATCCCGCCAGGAATAGGAGGACTCTCCCAATGTTGTTACTGGTATGCTTCGTATATTTCAGTTTGATGTGTATGCTTTGTTGGATCCTGGATCCAGTTTCTCATATATTACACCTTTGATTGCTGTGAATTTTGAAATGAGTCCTGAGATTATTCCTGAGCCTATCCTAGTTTCTACCCCAGTGGGTGATTTGATTGTTGCCCAGATAGTGTATAAAAAGTGTCCTGTTACCGTTCTTCATAGAGTCTTATTGGATGATCTGATTGAGTTAGACATGGTAGGTTTTGATGTGATTCTGGGTATGGACTAGCTATATTGTTTTTATTCCTCTATTGATTGTCGGACCCTAGTGGTCAAGTTTCAATTTCCAGGTGCATCCGTGTTTGAGTGGTCTAGGAATTCTGTGTCACCCAAGAGTCATTTTATCTATTACCTCAAAGCTAGAAATCTTATTTCCAAGGGGTGTATTTACAATTTGGTTAGAGTCAAAGATAATAAGTCTGAGACTCCAACTCTCCAGTCTGTTAACATCGCCAATGAGTTTTCTAATGTCTTTCCGGATCATCTCCTAGGGATACCTCCCGATAGAGAGAGAGTTCGGGATTGATCTTTTTTCCGATACTCAGCCCATTTCTATTCCTCCTTACCATATGGCCCCTACAGAACTTAAGGAGTTGAAAGAGCAACTCAAAGATCTACTAGATAAGGGTTTTATAAGGCCCAGTGTTTCTCCTTGGGGTGCTCCTGCGTTTTTTGTGAGAAAGAAAGATGGCTCTTTACATATGTGCATTGATTACCGCCAACTGAATAAAGTCACCATAAAAAATAAGTACCCCCTTCCGAGAATAGATGATTTGTTTGACCAATTGCAAGGTGCAAGATATTTCTCAAAGATAGACCTTCGTTCTGGCTATCATCAACTCAAAGTTAGGGAGTGTGACATCCCAAAAACTGCTTTTCGAACTCATTATGGCCATTTTGCGTTTCTTGTTATGTCTTTCAGGTTAACTAATGCCCTAGTAGCTTTCATGGACCTCATAAATCGAGTTTTCAGACCATATCTGGATATGTTTGTTATAGTTTTCATCGATGATATACTGGTGTACTCCCGTAGTGAAGATGAACATTCTGATCATCTTCGAACTGTCTTGCAAACCCTTAGAGATCACAAGTTGTTTGCCAAGTTCAGTAAGTGTGAGTTTTGGCTAAGGTCAGTTGCTTTTCTGGGTCATATTATTTCTTCCGAGGGTATTAGAGTTGATCCCCCAAAGACCAAAGCTGTTAGAAATTGGCCTAGACCTATTTCTCCGACTGATATCCGAAGTTTCTTGGGTTTAGCTGGCTATTATCGCCATTTTGTTGAGGGTTTCTCCTCTATCGTATCTCCTATGACTCGTTTGACCCAAAATAAAGTGAAGTTCTTGTGGTCCAAATCTTGTGAGAAGAGTTTTTAAGAGTTGAAGACTCGACTCACTTCAGCCCCTGTTTTGACTTTGCCTGATGGTGTTGATGGTTTTGTGGTGTACTGTGATGCTTCGAGAGTTGGGTTGGGTTGCGTATTGATACAGAAGGGTAAGGTGATAGCTTATACTTCTAGACAGTTGAAACCCCATGAGAAAAATTACCCCACCCATGACCTTG
>NC_061119.1:196765957-196777241 GCF_002878395.1 Capsicum annuum | reverse complement strand
CTGGGCAAGGCTAATGTTGTGGCGGATGCCCTAAGTAGAGTGTCCATGGGTAGTGTTTTACATGTGGTAGAAGGTAAGAAAGAGTTGGCTCGTGATGTACATCGTTTGGCTAGATTGGGGTTAGGTTGTTTGACTCTGCTGAAGGCAGTATAGGGGTTCAGAGTAGTTCCGAATCCTCCTTGGTTTCAGAAGTGAAGGAAAAGCAATACTTAGATGTTAGTTTGGTCAGACTGAAGGAGTCATTCAAGGACCAAAAAGTAGAGGTTTTCTCCTAAGGGGGAGATGGTGTGTTGAGATTGCAGGGTAGATTGTGTGTCCTGAATGTTGATAATCTGAGACAGAGGATTATGGCTGAAGCACACGGGGTAAAATATTCTATTCATCCTGGTGCCACCAAGATGTACCAAGACTTGCAGGAAATCTATTGGTGGAGTGGCATGAAGAAAGATATAGCAGCGTTTGTAGTTAAGTGTGCAACATGCCAATAGTTTAAGGTTGAACACCAAAGACCTGGTGGTATGATGCAAGAGTTTAGTATTCCCACCTGGAAGTGGAAAGAGATAAATATGGACTTCGTGATTGGTTTACCTCCTTCCCGACGCCATCTTGATTCCATTTGGGTTGTGGTTGATAGGTTGACTAAATCTACTTATTTCTTGCCTGTTCATACTTCATATACTGCTGAGGATTATGCTAGATTGTATATTCGAGAGCTAGTCAGACTGTATGGAGTTCCCTTGTTTATCATTTCGGATAGGGGTACTCAGTTTACTTCGCAATTTTGGAAAGCTTTTTAGAAGGGTCTTGGTACCCAAGTGCTTTTGAGTTCTGCTTTTCATCCGCAGACTAATGGTCAGGCTGAGCGGACCATCCAGACCTTAGAGGATATGTTAAGATCTTGTGAACTTGACTTTAAGGGAAATTGGGATGATCGCTTACCGTTGATAGAGTTTGCTTACAATAACAATTTCCACTCTAGTATTGGCATGGATCCATTTGAAGCCTTATATGGGAGGAAGTATAGATCACCCATAGGTTGGTTCGAGGTGGGTGAAGCGGCTGTGAGTGGTCCTGATTCGGTATTTGAGGCTATGGAAAAAGTTAAGTTGATTAGGGAAAGGTTGAAAACTGCGCAGAGTCGTCAGAAGTCATATGCGGATGTTAGAAGGAGAGACCTCGAGTTTGAAGTTGGTGACCTAGTGTATCTGAAAATTTCACCCATGAGGGGGGTGAAGAGATTCGAAAATAAGGGGAAGCTTAGTCCCCGTCATGTTGGTCCTTACAAAATTCTTAGCCGTGCTGGTAAGGTAGCTTTTGAGGTCGAGTTGCCTTCCGAGTTGTCCTTTGTTCATCCAATATTCCATGTCTCCATGCTTAGAAAGCATATTAGCGATGTTGTGGTAGTGGATTCCTCTGTGAGTGCTGACATTCAAGAAAATCTTTCTTTTGATGAGATTCCTGTTGAGATTCTTGATTTCAGTGTCCGAAGACTAAGGAACAAAGAAGTTCCCTTGGTCAAGGTGTTGTGGCGAAACCAATCTGTTGAGGGTGCAACTTCGGAAGCTGAGGTGGATATGCGATCCAACTACCCCGCACCTATTTTCCGCGAACTTCGATCAAGCTAAAGGTACCATTCTTTCCTAAATCATGCGCTTTTGATAAAAGTTGCAGCAGTTCAGCTGTCATTTATAATGTGTTCAGCTGTAGTTTCTTGAATTTATGCATTCTATGTTGCATTCGGAGTGAGAAACGATGTGGTGATGAGTCTAACGAATGGTTTCAGCTGTATGCTCTATTCCCTATCTAATCTTGGCATGTCTAGCGTCATTCGAGGACGAATGCTTTTCGTTGAAATTTTGTGCATAAACGTGCTGGGTTCTATCTTCTAGAATCAATTATAAATTTTCCGTGCAGAATGTCTTAGATTATGACCCACCATTAAGCTTTCCAACTATATGTGGATCATCCAAAACGGACACCCGAGCGACGAGTTATGAACATTCCGATCGAACCGTGAATAGTAGTGAACAGTAAAACGTGCAGGAAAATGTACTGAGGCCTGACGTATTTTTGCTCTAACTTTAAATGATCATAACTCCTTGTACATAATAATCTGGGTGATTTAATATATATCAACGGAAAGCTATGCGAGTCCTATTTCCAATGAAATTGGTTTCATCCAATTTGTCTATCGGAGCAAAAAGTTATGGTCGATCTACTTTAGCCTATCAAAAGCAAATTTTTGAGTCAACTTCAAACGATCATAACTCCTCTTACAAAATGATCTAGGTGATAGTCTATATATCAACGGAAAGATATGAGAGTCCTCTTTCTAATGAAATTAGTTTTATCCAATTTGGATATCGGAGTAAAAGGTTATGGTTGATCTACTTCAAACTATCAAAACAGTCCCCCAAAGGATAGATTCGAGAATTATTTGATTTTTAGGGGCGTTTTAGTCATTTCCCCTCACCCAAAATCCATCCAAACCCTATATTAAATCCTATTAGAAATATTATATGTTATATTTCATCAAATTCTCTCAAAAAGAAAACCCTAAGCTCCTACATCCAACTTCAAGAACCTCCAAAGTTCACCATTAATTCTGCAAATTTATTCAAGATTCCAAGTTCCTAGTTCAAGAACTCTAAGAACCATCATTCAAAGGCACGATTAACAACTCAAAAAAGAGTATCGATCTAAAGTTCATCATTCAAGGTATGTAGGGTTTTTCAACAAGAACTCTCTTTCGTTCTTGTGTCCAAAAGTAATTTTCTTTACAAAGGCATGATTTTTATTTGATTTTTATGAATTTGAAGCATGAACCCATATCTTAGGATGATTATTATGAAATCTTGATGTTTATGATTTTGAAAGATGAATTTACATGTGTGGTGATATAAAGCATGAATCTTGAACGATATTTATCATGATTTTGACATTTGGGTCGTGAATCCCCATTGGAAATTGTGTTTTTTTGACAAAGTGTGTGTTATAAGCACGTTGATGTTAAATATTTGAGATATTTTGAATGATTTGACCTTTTGGTCTTAATGGAGTTGTTTTGACCTCGAGTGTGAAAAAAATCCACAACGTGGTTGATTTTGATAGATGGGAAGCATAATGGCTCCCGATGTATATTTATATATTACTGAAATTGTTTTGTTATGGATTTTCTTTGAAATGATCTGAGCTAAGTCTGGGAGAAATATTTAGCACCGAGTGGGAAGTATAAAGCGACCTTACTTCCCTAGAACTACGTACCTCCGTAGGAGTGAGCCTGAGGCTGATTTATATAGTGATCACTAGTTTGTGTGGATTTGCTATCGATAGTCCTACTCCTATGACAAGGATAGGACGCCTCTCCCCAACGTGGGTTGTACGTTGGACTCCATGCAGCTCACATGGTTTATGTCGGTTATAGGATCTCCCAGTGTATGTGTGTTTCCTTGTGTCTATGGTGAATGGTGAAGTGATTTGAAAGTGGAATTGTGAAAGTTATTCTTTCGAAAGATTTAAATGATATTTACATTATGAGAATTGATATTCTTGATGAACTGAAAGTGATTGACAAATTATATGATGACTCACATGTGTTATTGTACTTATTTCATCCTCTCATGATTATGATGATTTTCTTCGGGCTATGTGGGTCTTTCATACATCCTGTATATTTCTTATAAATATTTATGATGATGATGTTTATACAACTGCATACACCCCCATAAACTCAATTTCTTTCCATGGTACTGACCCACATCTTCGGATGTAGGCTGCATTTTCTCAAAATGTAGGTTCAGGTGCTCAGTTCCAGGTTTTACAGTGATTCTTCAGGCACACTGTTCTATATCCTCTATTGTGGTGAGTCCTCATGTTCCGAGGATGTGATTTCTGATGTTGGTTTCATGGAATTATTTACATTTGATAACTGAGTATGAGTCAGTTGGGGCATGTCTCAATGGCTCGCTGGTTTTATTGATTTTCTTAGAGGCTTGTCCGACTAGTATAGATGTTGGGAGTTGACTAATAAGTCATATTTTATTATCTTTCTGAAATTCTTTTATTCTTGGATGATGATTACTCTGTTGATATTTGAGGGTTATTTATAAAAACCCCGTTGATTTGTGTTGAACTGAATAAAAATGGCTCAAAGGGTTAGCTTGGGGATATTCATAGCCTCAAGCACCGTGTGACGCTCTGGGACCCATTTTTCGGGGCGTTACACACCATCACAAACAACTCCACCAGTAACACCCCCAGAAGAGTGATCGATCGATGACTCAGGTCGGGATGAATGTAATACCAGTGCCACGCATTTGCAAAGACTCGATTGGATTTGTAGTTGACCCTGCGAGCTCATTCATTCATCCATAGTTCCACCTAAATCAACTTAGGTACTATCACTATCCTAAAATTAAGTTGATGAGAACTCATTTTAACTCAGAGTGATCGATCGATGACTTGGGTTGGGATGAACGTAATACCAACGCCATGCAATTGCAAAGACTCGATTGGATTTGTAGTTGACCCTGCGAACTCATTTATTCATCCCTAGTTACACCTAAATAAACTTAGGTACTATCACTATCCTAACATTGGGTTAATGAGAACTCATTTCAACTCAGAGTGATCGATCGACGACTCGGATCAGGATGAACACAATACCAATGCCATGCAATTGCAAAGACTCAATTAGATTTGTAGTTGACCCTACGAGCTCACTCATTCATCCCTAGTTCTACCTAAATCAACTTAGGTACCATCACTATCCTAACATTGAGTTGATGAGAACTCATTTTAACTCAGAGTGATTGATCGACGACTTAGGTCAGGATGAACGCAATACCAATGCCATGCAATTGCAAAGAATCGATTGGACTTATAGTTGACCCTGCGAGCTCACTAATTCATCCCTAGTTTCACCTAAATCAACTTAGGTACTATCACTATCCTAACATTGAGTTGATGAGAACTCATTTCAACTCAGAGTGATCGATCAATGACTCAGGTCGGTATGAACGCAATACCAATGCCATGTAATTGCAATGACTCGATTGGATTGTAGTTGACCCTGCGAGCTCATTCATTCATCCCTAGTTCCACCAAAATCAATTGCTATAAAATCTGTTGCAACAGATGACATATCTGATTTAATTATCAAATAGATATTTGCATTTGTTGTGATAGATGACTGAGCTATTGGAAATTTTCAAAAAAATATTTATATCTGTTGTAACAGATGACATATCTGATTTTATTAATTATCAAATGAACATTTTCATCTGTTGTCACAGATGACTGAGCTTTTAGGATTTTTAAATAGATATTTATATCTATTGTAACAGATGACTCAGCTGTTCAGATTTCTAAACAGATATTTATATATGTTGCAACAGATGACATATCTGTTTGAAAATCTTTTTATCACTTTTAATTTTAAAGCAAGAAGCTTCTGGTCCGAGTAGATAATATCAAGCAGTAGTACTAATTACTAAAGGCAGTAAAAAATATTTCTTGGATATCTCAAAAGTGAGTTCATTGAGCAATCTTGTCTTGTCTTGTGTTTTCAATGTCAGTAGTCTTAGTCTTCCTCGTGCCCCTCAAATTATAAATGAAATTAATGAATATTAATTAATGAATATTGAAAACCACCATGTCTACGTACACAATACATCTATAGAAATTATCTCATCTCTTCCTTCAGCTGTAGTTTATTTTATTCAACTCTTATCTTTTTATCTCTCCTCTTTAGGGTCACAACCTTTTCCCTCTCTTTTATCTTCTCTTCTCATAAAGATCTTTTCGTATCTAAACCCATCCATATCTTTCCTTGACTTAAATTTCTGTTTTGATCCCCTTTTTGATATGAAGGTATGGTTCATTATTTCTCTTTCATTCTCGTCTTCTTATTTGCATGTTATTTACATCTGGTTTTTTATTTAATATTATTTACCCATATCATATTTATTAAAAAAATTTAAGAAACCTGTAAGTGTTGAATAAACAATCCGAGAATTTTTATTACAATATAAGAAAAAAGTCATTTGTTGGGAGAAGTTTAAAAGCCTTGTTGGCAGTATCATTTTTTCTTTGTATGTATTTTGTTTGTTTCATTATTGTTGATGCAGCTATTGATGTTGTTGGTGGGGTTGGCGTTATTGGAACTTGTGGTGTTGTTGATGGTTCTGGCACAAAGGATATTGCTTCTTTGTTGTTGATGATGTTCTTGGAACAAATGCTATTTTGTTTTGTTGATGTTTATGCTGTTGTTGATGTTGCAACAGATGGAGAAACTGTTGGAACAAATAAAACCACCAGAAAGGCTGGTTTGATGTATTTCATCAGACTTTACATCTGTTGCAACAGACTCCACATCTGTTGTAACAGACTCCACATCTGTTGCAATAGACTCCACATCTATTGCAACAGACTCCACATCTGTTGCAACAGACTCCACATCTGTTGCAACAGACTCCACATCTGATAAAACAGATGGACAATATTCTTTTTATGACATCAATTTTTTTCCTCTTCTTTGTAGATATAAGGAACTGACAGTTGATTAACTTTTGACGGACTATCTCAAGAGGCTGTAGTAAAGATGGGATCAGAGAAATAAGTTGCTTGTAGATGGAATCACTTTATATATGGGAGGTATGTATTACTGATAATGTTATCGTGGAAACACACATAGAGTGCACTGATTTTGTGAATGATGTTTTTACTGATTAGTCATAGATCGTTCAAATAAGATGTCTACAATTTTATAGTTAAGTTTGGTAGGTCCGAACTGATAAGGCTGAGGGACCATGAATATAGTTCTGATATCCTATTAAGATTTAATTTCGGTTGTTGCTCATTTTTATTTGTCAAGCATTGTGAAGGGATCTAATTTTTATGTCATAATAAGGAGATTCAATAGCAGTTGGACTAACTTTTAGGGTGTATTGGACCCTTAGAGGGCCTTCGATCTTAGCACTACATCTAATAAGAATGGAAAAACAATATATTTATTACCCTGGCCAAAATTTATATGGTTGGGTTGCTCGCTCGACGTGATGATTTTATGCCAGAATGTGGGGTAGGAGAATACTTTCGAAGGAAAATGGGTGGTTGATGGAAGACTATATCATCTGATAGCTAATTGATGAAGAGACATAGGGTAGAAAGTAACTTCTAATGAATCTGGCCGGTGGAATTATCTTAACAGATGCGATATCTGAATCAAGTGCAAATATGAAAGTGTATTCGGTAATGTAATTTCATTTGTTGTGTCTCTGAAAGAAAAACAATGCAGATGGACACTTTTCTAGAGAGCTGCATGGTCGGGATTATCACCCAGATAGAAAATAGGAGAAAACCAACAAAGAAGCCTTACGGGCATCAAGGGTAGAAATGATGTACAGCAAGTCTAGAAAACTTATGCCAACAGCAACTGCAGTTAAAATAAGGAATCTAAGCGAAGGCAGCAAATTTCTGAATTTTAAATTTCATCCCATGCCTTCTTGTTTGTGTTTTCGATCAGGTCAACTATCGTTGACCTGATCGGAACCACAAATGAGATTGAAAGGCAAATAGAGTATCATTGCTTCCTTAGCAATATGGTTATAATTGTTTGTGTTTTCTAGCCTTGACATGCTTTCAATATTCCTTGGAGAAGATCAAATGCTTGCTGTAGTATGTGAATCCCAATAATTTTCAAGCTTGCCTCCAACTTGTTGATTCTGTATTCAAGCTGGTGTTGCCTTCTTCGAAGTTGGTAAAGAGTTCCTTGTCTTGTGTAAGCTCGATCAGGAACACTACCTTCAAAGTTGTGACATTCTAGAAGCCCTTCAGAACGCTTTCTTCAGAAGCTTTAAAGGATACATGGAGGGTCTCTGTGTTTGTTTTAGGTTAAAATGTGTTGATGTACATTGAAGATGTAGTCCCAAAAGTCGAACAACACACTTATCTAGCGTTGCTCCATGCATCTTGCTCAACCAATTTGATAAATTAGTAAGCATGGAGTTACGTAGCATGTGATCTAAACTGGCTCTACCAATCCTATCAAACGTTACGTAACTCTAAGATCATTACTCTATCAAACAAATATGACCGAGTTAGTGCACAAATCGAACGAGCTCAATCTCTCAGCCTTTCTGCTGATTGCTCTTCTCCAATATAGATGACAAGATATCTGCTATGTAAAAGTCTACACCGTCGCCAGACATGTTCCCAGACAAGATATTTGTTGTTGTTATTGTTGTTGTTGTTGTTGTTGTTGTTGTTGTTGTTGTTGTTGTTGTTATAGACATAAATATATTGTTTAAATTGACCTAAAAAATTAAATAATATATTTGCAATTTCTGATTTAAAATAAAACTTAATATTTATGAGATTATAAATTATTTCATTAAAAAATAAAATAAATAACTAAATTCAATCTATTTTTAGTTATAAAAAATTACAAGATTTTAATTTATTTTTTTTAAAGTAAAGAAAATGGTTAGGTTTAAAACTGCTTTGCTACCATAAATATATGAGATCCGCAGTAAGGCTTTAAATTTATTTGGCCTTTGAAGACAATTTCTACAATTTATTCAAATAATTGTTCGAATAATCAAATTTTACCTTAAATAGGACTTCTAATTTATTTAGTCTTTAATTTGGTTTGTTCAGTTCGTATTTTTTGATTGTGACCAAAATTAAAAGGATACCAAAATATTAGGTTTTCTTACCTAGTTTAAATAAAGAACTACTAATTTATTACATTTAATTTTTAAGTGATTTTAAATTATTAAATATAAAATTAGTAAATGACAGTTTTGTCAATTGTAAAATTTTTTAATGATGGGCAAAAAGTTCAATTCACTTTTCTAAGGGGTTTCACACCTTTAATATATTATAGATATATATATATATGCATTTATACACCATTATACAATATGATACATTACATAACCATTTATGTGATGTATATATATTATACAAATAGTGTATATGCACGGGCAAAGCTACAGTTTAAGATGGGGGTTTGGATGAACCCAGTAACTTTTACGTAAATTCTCTATTTGTACTGAAAAATCAGCATTATATGTATAGCTTTAAGGGGTCGTTTGGTAGAGTGTATAAGATAATTCTGAATAGGATGTATTAGCAAATAGTAATGTTGGGATTAGTAATGCAGGAATTAGTAATACTGGAATTACTTTTTATGCAATGTTTGGTTTGATGTATTGAAAACAATATGTATTTTATATTTTAAAAAGAATATTATTTGTTTACAAAAATACCCTCGACATATTATAACTTTGTGTATTTTCTTTGCAAAATTTTATTATTCTTTTTTAAAAATAAAAAAAATTAACAATATAACTAATTATTTACTTTGAAATTTTAAGATTTAATCATTCACTTGCAAAATATTTTTTTGTTATCTTTTTTTTATTTGTTTATCATTTGCTTGTTGTTCCCACTTTGTGGTGTTTTTAAGTTGGATGGAGATATGTGTAACTTTTGAATGAGACAATAGAATCATTATTAACATAAATTTGTGTTTTATAGAGAGTTAAAGCTAAGTAGAAATATTATTTTATTTATGAATATCCTATTTATAAAATTAAAGTGTGTATGCAATCATGCAATTTATTTTCAAATTTTGATCGATAATTTTTTAAGTTAATGGAGTAATTTTTTTATGATTGAAATTATTTGGAGGGATATTATTATCTTGATAAATTTGAAAGAAGTAACTCACATTGAATAAATTAAAAAAGATCTAGAAAAAAAATTAAAGAAATTGAGGACATTTTTGTCTTTACACATATTTATCCATGGATGTAATCAATGAATTGCTAATCCCACCAAATTGGGTGTATTAGTTATACACTCTATAATACCATATAGGATGTATAACTAAGCCATGTATTAGTTATACATTGCTCCAAAATTGCTATCAAGTAATATATTAAATAATTGAGAAAAGACATCTTTTACCCCTCGAACTTGTCCTCCAAACTCAATTTAGCACTTAAACTAAACTTCTGTTTATTTACCCCCCCCCCCCCTTTACATCTTTTAAATGTATTAATTTCACTCTTCAAAACTGAATACCACTCTCACACCTGAGAGTGTGTTACACTCGCCCACACATTAGCGCCACATCAGCGCCATGTCAATGCCACGCAAGCAAAATATTTTTAAAATATATATAAAATAAAAATAAATATATATAAATATTTTATATATATATAAATATTTTTTATATATATAAAATATTTTTAAATATTTTGAATAAAAAAATACAACACCCTTCCCCCCCTTTCATCTTCTTCAAACCTGCAGATTATATACATATAGGAGGAGAAACCATGAACAAGAAATTAGAGGAGGGGCCATGAACGGACCTAGCTCTAACTTCCTCAACTTCCACTTTCCCACCAATCCTCTCCAAACTCAGCACCTCTGTTGGCAACTTCCGGCAATCACCACTGCCGTCACCACCACGGCGGCTGCCACCACCAAAATTACACTAAAGAATTTCATAAAGATTCTTGAAAAAAGGTAAATATGTATTAAAATGTATAAATTATGTAAATTTAAGTACAACCCAATTCAATAAACACTAAAAAGATTGAATTTTTGTAAAAAAAAAATTGATGAACAAGAACAATAACAATAATCTTTCTTTTGTCCATGGACGCAAAATCGACCTCCACATCCCTTGATTTCACCCGTGAACACCAGAAACAACATTCAAAATACTCCATCCATCACTGGAATTCACTGTTCCGGTGAACCATGTTGCAAGCTTTTCAAGGAATTTTTTCTCTTTATCAAGTGAAAAATTAATTTGAATTAACTTGAGCAAATTCAATAATGAACTAAATACAAGTACATGATCACAAAAATACATCAATACACAAAATCTCAAATTCAAATTCATTCACATTAACCAAAACCCAAAATCCCAAAAGTCCCAAATTTTCAATCTTCTACTCAAAATCTATAGACATGGCATAAATAGTCCCAAATTCAGAAATGTCATAGATGATATTTGTATGACATGAAATTCGTGGCCAAGAACCAAACTTGTTCATCAATCTTGAAGCCTTTTTGATTGTCGAAAAATGAAATTTTGAATCAATTAGGACATGATAGGAAGGGGATTACGAAGAAACGGAATGGAGGTATGAAGAAGATGAAGAAATAGAGTGTTGGGGGTGGGGATGGGAAAGGGGAGTGATGAAGAAGATGAAAATGTCTTCATGAAGAAGACATGCCCTTTCTTGATTTTCTTTTAATT
>NC_061119.1:196725072-196762957 GCF_002878395.1 Capsicum annuum | reverse complement strand
GGGGGGGGATATCTTTTCTCTTCCACTATTTAATTTATGAATCATGAAAATAATCCACCCTATCAAATGGATCCTCCAAAGCCAAAAGGCAGCAGATGGTTCACTGATTAATATGCAGGCTTCAAATGATTGCGACTTAGGGTTGTGGGTTCGAACCCCATTTTAACATTATTTTAATTTCTTTATTCTCTATCCTTAGTGCAAGTTTTTTCCTTTCTGAATATATATTGATCTTTTTAAATGTTTTCTGAAAAACATAAATCTTATATTTGGAAAAAGTAAAAAAAACAATGTCCTCGACTAAAACAAAAAAAAATATAAAGTTTAAAATTGAAAAAAGTTTTAAAAAAAAAACTAAAATTTCTACTAAAAATATAACTATGTAAATCTTTTAGAATCTTTTTAAAAAAAAAACATAAAACTTACACTTATATAGTGTTTAACTCAATCATGACTTTTTAAATATATTAAATGTCGCTACTTATTAGTTAGTTTGACGGTAGTTATGCTTTATCTTGAGATAGAATCCACAAGCCTCAAATTTTGGCTCCTCCTCTGTGTATATGGGTGTATATACATTTCTGATACATAGTTATATATTATATATATAGTTACACATTATTTATACAACATCGATACATTACATATACACTACATAAATACTAATACAATATCGATACATTACATATTTACTAAATAACTATTTATATAATATTGATACATTGCATAACTATTATACACCATACTGATATATGTTTATACTGTTGGATTTTTAAGAGGTATGAATGGAGAATGAATAGGTGTTTTTTCTGTAAAGACACCAAGAGAAAGGATACAATTTGAATAGGAACCTTTTCGGATTGAATGGTTATGACCTTTCCAAGGGGTTGTGACTTTTTCGAAGAGTTGCACCTTTTTCAAAGAGTTACACCTTTATGAAGAGGTGCGCCTTTCTAAACCATTATTTTTCTTCATGAAGCAACACCTTGATGGCTATAAATACCTGAATTTTTTCTCAAGTAAAGACAATTTTTGAGTTGAAAAACAATCTTCTTCTTCTTCTAAAAACTCTCGTGTGATCATCAAATCGTTGAGTGTATTCAAAGATTCTGAAAAATTGAGGTACCACTATTTTCAGAAAGAGAATAATTTTATTCTGGGAGAAAAGATTTCATAACCTCGGGTACTTGAGCGAATAAATTCCTTAAGGATACGCCGTGCATTCGGTGGACTTGATTCTACAATTTTCTACTTTATCTTCTTTCTTAAAGTTGATTAACACTTCATTTTGATAGTTCATTTGGTTATTCATTTGAACTTGTGTTTGAAGTAGTTGTAAATTCATTGTAGTTCTTGAAAGTTGTTCTTGAACTTAGTATTGAAGTTTGTTTTGAAATATACAAATTTTTGTACCTAGAATAACATACATCATTTATACAATATTGATACATTATGTATACGTGTTGTTCGAGAAGTTATATATGTATTAAAAATGCCCCCTTAACTTCGGGAAAAGGGGTACTCTTCTATATTTTGATTAGGAAAGCGGAACATACTGGGGGGTAGCGACAGTTTATTAAAAACACAGGACTCTGCTAAGTGGTTACATAGTGTATAGAGTCTGACACCTGCCTGGTGCTGGAAGGTCAAAAGGAGAAGTGTTATAAGCTTTGAATGGAAGCCCCGATAAATGGAGGCAGTAACTCTAACTGTCCTAAGGTAGCAAAATTCTTTGTCGCATAAGTAGTGACCTGCATGAATGGTGCAACGACTGCCCCGCTGTCTCCGACATGGACCCGATGAAATTAAATTATTCGTGAAGATGCGGAGTACTAACGGCTAGACGGTAAGACCCCGTGTACCTTAACTATATCTTCGCAGTGACAACCTTAATCGAATGTGTAGGATAGGTAGGAGGTGGTGACACATAACGACCAATCCTAAAAGACCACTCTTTCTTCTAAGGATACTTAACCGCTGCATCGATCATTCGGGGGGAGGTGGGATACTGCGAAATGGGTAGTTTATCTAGGGCGGATGCCTCCTAAAGAGTAACGGAGGTATGCGAAGGTACGCTCAAGCTAAGATTCTGCTCATGAGCGTAATGGTAAAAGCCTGCCTCACTGTGAGACCGGCTGGTCGAATAGAGATGAAAGTTGGCCATAGTGATTCGAGAGTCCCATGTGAAAGGGCTCTCGCTTAACGGATCAAAGGTACGCAGGGGATAACAGGTTGATGACTCCTAAGAGCTCTTATCGACAGAGTCGTTTGGCACCTCGATGTCAACTCATTATATCCTAGGGTTGAAGAAGGTCTCAAGGGTTCGATTGTTTGCCGATTCAAGTGGTATGTGATTTGGGTTTAGAAAGTTGTGAGACAATTCAGTTCCTATCTACCGTTGGTGTTAAAGGGAGAACTACGAGGAGCCAATCCTAGTACGAGAAGACAGGGTTGGGCTAACCTATGGTGTACCAGTTTTTATGCCAATAGCAGCGCCGGACAGCTAAGTTGGTATGGAAGAACTGTTGCGCAATGGGAAATCCTTCTATATACAAGTTCTCGGATGAGGTTTTTAAAAAGAACTTCGATATACGATAGGTGTAAGCACCGCGAGGGTTGAAGCAATCTCGTACTAAACGAAATGACTTTTACTTTCCGTAATAAAAATGAAAGAAAGTCAACCTATTCCTAAAACTGTGGTCAGTCTCGCTACCTCTTTATTTTCCGCCCCATACTTTCTCATTCGCAATTACTACCACAAGAAAGTCGCCCTTATCTATAAAGGGGCTAATTCACTCCACAACTTTCTTATGTTATGGGGTCTCGAAGACTAAATTTAGCTGTCACCCTAGTCAGCTGGCTTAAAAACTTTCTCCTTTGTCCCATGCTTTTCTTTGGTCAACAACCAACCAAAATGCTCTATACTTCTTCACTACTCGTACAGGGAAGGTGGAAAAAATTCAGTCTCTCTTTTTGGGAGCAGAGCAGTCAAAGAATGAACCAAACCCATGCAAAATAATTTTCTTCTACCCACCACAAATGATCTACGCTTTATGTAGAGTTCCACTTCTTCGTTCCCTTCTTCTATTAGTAGCACCTCTTTTACTAGTTCAACTAGGTCGGACGCGCAAAACGCTCTACCTGAGTTAACACAATTATTTAATGACATCTGTAAAAATAGCGCGGAGTTGCTTCGACTCAGAGGTAGAGAATTACCTATGTTGACACCAAATTTTTGCCCTCCACGACTAAATTTAATCCTGAGTTTCTTCGGTTTTTAATAAAATTGAAATATTTATTCCATCTGAATAAAATATTTTCAAAATATTTTTTGTACGTAATTTTTTCATTTTAAGTAGTGATTACATATTATCGTGTTCAGTATTATATAAATTGATTATTTAAATATTTATTCTATGAAATATTGGATTTTAATTAAGGCTTATTTTGAAAATAATAATTAAAATCTTGATTTTAATATAATTTATCATCAAAATAATTTATTTGGATAAATATGCATTTGATTTTATTAAATCAAGAAGCTCGGAATTAAAAGAAGTATTAATTCATATCAAATTTCAATTTAATTTAGCCAATCTATTAGATTTAGCCATAATTGCAATCAAATTGGCCATAAGTGCAATGCAATCCGTCAATTAATTTTTAATTTGGTTAAAATTAAATAAATATGGCTAAATTTTAAATCTCAATTGGGTTTATATTTTAAATAAACCCAAAATTCCCCAAAACTACCATAACTTCTACCTAATTCCCACCAAAAAATAATTTCAAATTGTACTATATTGTACTATTTCCCCCCAACTTTGTCCTTTCCCAATTTTGAAATTCAAAGTTGTACTACATTACACAATTTCCCCCACATTATCTTCCACCTCACCTTATCTTCAATTTTAAAATTCCAAAAACACCCTTAATTGCTTTTTCTCCCATATTGGTGGATTACAAGAAATAAATCATCATCATTTCCTATAAATACTTTTCTCCACATTAGTGGAAAAGGGGAAATAAAACTCCATTTTCTCCTATAAATACTACCACTACTTTGGTAGAAAAGGAGGTGAAAAAGTAAAAAAAAAAAAAGGCTCAGAAGGTGAAAAAATTCTTTTGAGTAAAATCGTTATTTCTATTCAATAAAAATTTTTGTTTCATAGAGTTGGTCAGTTAATCAAAATTTTTGACTTGTCGGCGACGTTTTTCGGTGGTGGTTGATTCCGACGAAGCTCGTAGTCTCGTTTTGCTGCGTCCAAAAAGGTAAACACACCTCTTTTTTTTAGTTTTATTATCTTTTTCTTCTTCGTAGTTTCTAGTTATAATTTTGTTTCCTGGGATTGTTTATTGTAGATGACCTTGAAGGCCATAGGACGTTATGGTGTTGATATTTTAATTATTTTCATGTTCATGATATAAAAATGAGCTACCAATAGTTGTACGTGCCTTTTTTGACTTTATTCTTTGATTTTTATAGATAAAGTTTCAATCTTTGCTTTATGCTTTGTTTAAACTCATTATTGGTGGATATGTTTGTTTTTAGCATGTAGAGTTATTTTCTTTATGTTGAAAAGAATAGTTAATATTGATTGTTTCACCTTTTCACCTTATTCTCTGATTATTTTGGGTAAAGTTTAGATCTTTGCTTGAAAAACATACTCATGTCTTGTTTAAACTCATTTATGGCGGATATGTTTGTTTTTAGCATTTAAAGTTATTTTTTTTATGTTGAAAAGAATAGTTAATATTGATTGTTTTGCCTTTTGACCTTATTTTTTGATTATTTTGGATAAAATTTAGATCTTTACTTGAAAAACATACCCATGTCTTGTTTAAACTCATTGTTGGTAGATATGTTTGTTTTTAGCATGTAAAGTTATTTTCTTTATGTTGAAAAGAATAGTTAATATTGATTGCTTTGCCTTTTGACTTTATTCTTTGATTGTTATGTATAAAGTTTTGATCTTTGCTCAAAAGACGAACTCATACCTTGTTTATATTCATTGTTGGCGGACATATTTATTTTAGCATGTAAAGTTGTTTCTTTTATGTTGAAAAAATTGTTATTATTGTTTGTTTCGCCTAGATAAAAATAGTAATTAGTTAAGTCAATAATTTGTCATTTGCTTACTAATTATTTTAATGAATTTCAAAATCCTCATATAAGAGATGAAGTGCTAGCTTTATTTCCATCCAAGATGTTTATTTCTCTTTTGTTCGCATGTTGTCTTGTCAAAATGATGAGAAAGTTCGGGCTTTTGTAGCTAAATAGAATTATTTGGATATTTTTGACTCGTGCATAGTATGATTGTTGAACGATATTTCATTTTTAGAGATGCTAAACTTTTAATCTTATTTTCTTACTCCGGATTGTTATATGTGCTCTTTGTGTATGTAAAGACTTGATTCATGTCTCTCTTTTATTCATAATATCAAAAGAGAATCAACGATGTCTTAGAAATATAAACCATAGGTCATTACACATTTTTCATAAAATTTTGATTGTAATTTAGATGCATGAATTTTCATTAATGTCTCCTTAATTGAAATTTAAAGATTCTCTTTCTTGAAAAGTTAACCTTTATTTTCTTTTGTTATATGGATTAGTGTCTATGTTCGTTCAATTTTAGAAGTCATGAGTATTTTTGTTGTTGCCTCATCCCTTTACTTTTGCAAGCTTACATTGTTTGTTTCTTGCATTAATTCATTGAATATGACCTTCTTTCTTTTACCTTTATTCATTCTTGTATGAACATAAATCATGAGGCATGTAAGTGGGTGTCTTTGTTTTGCATTTTATTTGTTGACTCTCATTCTTGTGCAAGTGTGCTTATCATTATCATTCAAAAATTGGTTCTTGATTTTATTTTATTTTTGCTTTGAAATATGTCACTTTTATGCCTTGAACGTATATTAATTTCTTTATATTTTCTTTGCATGCAAAATGTGTCGAGTCCAAATGGACTCCTCTTCTCTTGCATTTCGTAATGGGCCAATGAGATCCACCTCTTCGAGTCAAGTTCGAAGTTTAAACCCAAGGTCGACTACATCGCGTGCGGGTGCTAGAAGATAGATAAAGAAAGAAAATGAGTCAAAACTCATTGATGAGGTCGCTAAGAGACTTGAAAAGTCTCGATTTTTATTATTGTCTTCTTTTTACGTAATCATTTATTTATTCATTTATTTTGGCCTCGAAGCCAAAATTATATTTCAATACAGGTGAGGCGAATTTTGGGCCTCAAAGGTCCGAAAACTAGCTTAGGATAGGTTGTGGGCCGAAAGCCAATATTTAGATTAGGACAGGTGCAAAGTGGGCCAAAGCCCAATTAGATTAGGACAGGATCTATTGATTTAGGCCCAATGGTCTAAGTCTTTTATTTTCTCCCCTTCCCCTTTTATATGCTTTGTTATTAATTTATTTAAACGTAGTTAAAATCCCCACTAAGTCGTCCAAATCTATTTTACACGTCTTTTTCCAAAATCAATTACTTTTCAACAATCAATCTTTCTTTTTTAAGTTAGTCAAAAGATATTTTCAAACAGTCCGGATAACCGCAAGTTAGCAGATATTCTTGGTGCCTTAACAACCTTCCAAGAGTATTAATAGGAATCTCTTACTCAGAATCTTTAAATTTAAATGATTTTTCTATTTTGGATCGTTTAAAGTATCGTATAAAGGTTTTCTTAATTCCTTTTCAAATAAATTAAGCGGCGACTCTAAAAGTCAAAATTTCCGCAAAATAACCTACAGAGTGGAACATAGTAGATCTTATTCAGGCTGTTATGGGAGACAAGGCTCTTCAAATTCGAGGACACATTCACGCTACCTATTACGATGTTCTTTTAAGGGGAGTCTTCGAGTTGGCTTTTAGAAGATCTCTCGAATTTTCTAGATTTAACCTACAATGTCCTCTAGTATGAGGGTACTTAGTGGATCTCTACACCACTTTCTTTCTATTCTATAACGGAGGGTCCACGTTAAACAGATTGGGCTCACAGAGTACTTCAGTGCTGGAGTAAAGATCCATAAAAGAACCTGTCAGGAACTATATAAAAAGGGGTAGAGAACTACATAGATCTGAGACTTTCCTTCCTTGGTATGGGAGGTAAGTTATGTAGGCGTACAAATCTTCCTAGTTTATATTCGATCACGAATTACCAAAGAATTGATTAGTACTATGCCTGTGCCAGAAGACCTTCTCGCAGATGATTTCTAGTCAGTGTGCCGTGAGTGGCTTCTCGATGAATAAGCTATGATTGCTCTTGTTGATACAGTTTCAGTTTTTAGGCAGTTTTGTATTCTAATGATCCCATCTTACCTGATGATTAGGATTTGCTTTCCCTATTTGAAAAAAGGAGATCTGTGTCATTCTTACTATGTTTCACACATAAAATTCTATTGCTTTTAAGGGCTCGAATGGATTGATTTGAGAACTTTTTTCATAGTTGCCTCGTGGGAGAACTTTCAAAATCTCTTTCGCTCTTGGATCTAATTCTCTGCTTAGTGACTCAATTTTTTTTTCTTTTGAAGCTCGTACAAAGCGGTAACTATCTGAAGACCTCACACCGGTGCTAGTTGAACCTTCTTCGATCTCTTTCAGTGGTGGGCTTACCTTTTTTATTAGTATTGAATTCATGTCATTGTCGCTCATCATCCTTGTTAGAAACGGAATAAGAAACTCTCTTTATGGGAGAAAAAGGCCATATTTAGAAAAAATTGACAAGAATTCCTCCACTATGGATGGACTGATCTGAAGAGCGGAGACTTGATTTGACATTTACAGTTGCTATAGGTTGGGGCTTCTATTGTGCTATTCTATTTTTATAGAGAGGTAGGCGTCAAACACAAGGGATCCCTCTCGCTATGGATAGTTGTTGTTTGGGAGAAGCGTCTGTTCCGCTTTATCCTTTCAATAATTATATTAAATAAAGATAAATTGATCCACTAGTATTTCGATGCTTGATCTCTACTCCTCGAAAGCTCACTCACAATCTATGGCTCACTTAGGGCTAGAAAGATAGGATTCTTCATACAAATCCAACCGAAAACCTTCTTTATAAACTCGCTCAACACAGAAAAGAAAAGATGAAATACAAGAATCGGTGCAAAGATCAAAACACTTAATAGACATAGAAGAGTAAAAGAAATGCTTCCTAGCCTACCAAAAACTCGATGTCCTCCAGTCAGTCAAGTGTTGACACTGGATTAGGTTTGACCTTCCTTCTCAATGTCCGGATGAACATGCATTCTTTTCTCTACAGTATGATAGAATATGGTAAACTTATAACCAATCCAATCGAAAACCTTAATTCGAGAGATCAAACTAGCAAAGATATTATCATAAATTCGGAGAGAATAAAGAATGCCATCATAAAGGTATCAACATATAAACTTAAAGGGCTAGGGAACTCCTTTTGCTCAATAATGAAAATTAGGGTCGATCGGAGGAGGCCTTACCTCTTAGATGACCTAAGCAAGTCATTAAGCTATTGGATGGATCCTCTTAACTGTAGTTACTTAAGGTCGAGTAGTAGACGGGTGAGGCCCACAGTTCTAATAGGTTTTGACTTGAGCTTTCCAAAGCAAAGAAAGTCTACAAGCCACTGTAGTGAGGTTATAGGTCTGATTTCTTTCTCGTATTGAGATCTTAGAATGCTATACGCAGCCCCCCTGCAAGGTTACTTTAGATAGCAGTATTTTCTGTATAATATTGGCATCCCCATTCATTGTTTACTTAGTAATTAGGTCGTGAGTTCCGATCTTAGTAGACTTTATTCTCATCCCGCATAAGAACATAGGTTTTTTCACTCAGTTTCTGCTCTCCTTGATTTAAATAAAGAACTACCTTTAACTTTAAGTAGGACTTTAAGATCTTTACCTTATAATGAGTTATATTTCCTGTAAGAAGGAATGGCGAGACGATAAAGAGATGGTTATGAGACTAGTGCAATCAGGTAATCGACCAAGTAATCCACATACATGATAAAAGAGCATTCCAGCCCCATTGTACTTATCCACTGGCATTGAAGGAGAAGAATGACAAGGTCTTCTTCCACAGTTAGGATTGCCTCTTAGTCCAATCCAAGAGCAAACAAGGGATGCCTCATTAAACAAGAACCCGAACTAAGAGCGGGGCAGTTCAATTAAGGTATAGAGATAGCTCCAAGAAGCTAGCATTGATTAACCTTATTCAGGCACATTAATCAAAGATCTTGCTTACCGAATAACTTTCCTGGAGAATGAGAGAAAGTTTTACAAGCTTAAAAAGTCTCGTTGAAAGCAAGAACTCAGACTGTGATGACTATTTTCACTAGTTTTAAAGGCTTGATTGACCCTTAGGATTGAATTTAGCTAGGGGGTGCCCTCGTAAAGACTAAAACCTCATTACACCTAAAATAGTAGAGGTGCGACAGCGCTTTGGTAGTGAGTGGAAACTTACTTTCTGTCTGGTTAGTAGGAATTTGTTGCCTACTAAGGGATTAGTCCAAGTTAGACCTTGAAGTAAGAGTTTGTAATTGAAGTCGGGGGCTGAATAAATAAATTATCTTCCCAGTAGAGCTAAGAAGCAAGTTCTGACAACCTATGATGAAATAGCACAAAACAAAAAAAGGCTACGCGAATAATAGTATTAGTAATTCGTGAGGTTAATTTTGAGCTAGATAGTGGATTGATGTTCACTATAGCACTATATGATATTGAAGGTTAAGTTAGTGTACCATGAACTACATCCCACATATTTTGGATGTTGTGGCATCAGTTATCTAGCTACATTCTATTACCGGTTGACACCATTTTGAAAACTTTGATTTCGATTACTTCTTGTTAATTCCATTAGGTTCTTTGTCAAATACTAACTGATTTGAATCCATATTCTTTGGGGGTCTAATGATTGGAATCCATATTCTTTGGGGATCTAACTTTGGTTGTTCTTTCCTTCTAACTAAGATAGAACCTATCAAAAACTAGTTCAAGAAACATCTTCCAGTCATCTCGACCTAGACTGATCTTTGTTTTGATAATGATAAACCATCATCAATTTGTATAGTATATATTCCCCTAAGCCCTCTTTTTTTACCATTTTTTTCTTTCTAAAAGAGGGCCCGAAACTGGGCTCTCTTCACAGACCCTTAAGGCTTTAGGAAGATATTTAATTAGCCAGCGTAATAAATTCAATCGATATAAAAATCTATCAAGACCTAAAACAAAGAATACCATCTCCCAGGGAGTCTTTTTATTTTGCATATCTCGACTTGAGAATTCTCCGCATGCTTTTCCATCACGATTTTCTCTTTGAGAACACTCGCCTCGTCGATTCTTCCCCTTGTTCCTTTTATCTTGGACATTGAGATAGTTATTCAAAGCATTCTTTTCTAACCTATGTAGGCAACACAAGCTACGGAGCTATAAACTTAAGACCTGAGGATAATTTTTTGACAGGTGATCAGATCTTAGAATCCTTAGGAAAGTGTAAGCGCCGGTATACAATTTCAATTTTGCTTTCTATATATAGATATGGCTTTCTCTTGATGGAATATACCAAGAAAAATCTTTTTTTTAGAACCACAACTCAACAAAGTAGGCGACAACTGCTATTAGGGTCTGTCTTAAGGTATTGGATCTCTAAAAAAAAGGATTTTCTATTATTGCATGGATTCCTTTTTGTATAAAACATATTGAATACAAATTAAACTAAAGAAGAATGTTGACTGTTCAACAACGTGAAAAGCGCAATCTCAACTTAGAATAATCAAATACCCATCACGAGTCACATGGGCACCCCCGCCAGGTAGAATAGTTGTGATATCCCTGTTAAGATCTAACTCTAAGAGGATACTATTTATTTCTTCTTCACACTGCTGCTCTCTTTGGAGACTAAACAATGGAAATAATACGTAACATTCAGCCAAGTAACGATGATAATAAAGACTAGGGTATAGCTATTTAAATCCCCGATCGAAATCATCCAACATCAAATTGTCTAAGACCTTAATATTAACCCAGCGCGTGGGATCCCAACTTCCATAATAGAATAACTAATTCTATTTTGGTCATTGGTATCTTTAAAAAGGATGAAACTAAGGATAGTGTGTAGCTATCATGCACCAAGTGTGCCAGCTTTTGTAAAATTCTTTTATGACAAATAGTACCTTGTGAAGGTTCTAGATTCAAGATGAAAATAGTTAGTTTCTTCCCCACACCATCTAATTTGGTAAAAAACTCACAGCAATCTCTGGGAAAACCACACGACTACTCCTAAAAGATAGATGAACGCATAAAACAACTATTCAACATATGCGCCAGAGCGATTAAAAGGAGAGTGTCCCTTTCACCGGGACAAATAACCCATTTATGATTAGGGTCCTCTAGCTGACATAAAGTTTCAACATAAAAAAAAATTGCCTCATCTTTAGGAATACTTAATAACGTAAGTAGGGATAATGCATACTTCTCTTCTAAGATAAGAATGATTATATCACATACACTTAAAGGGGACAACGAAAATAGATCACCAAGTTTAGCATAGACATATAATATTGACTGGGTAAGTTGTTGTGCGGAGCATGTATAAGGTGGATTTTTCTGTGGTTCCTCGCCATATGAGTCAATTCATAACAAATAGTATCTCTATCTAGCTTTGTTATTATTACAGTGTTATCTGCACCCAGCCAATAAGTAGAAATATAGGGAGAGAGGACAGCTTATTCTTTCTTTTATGAACTCCACTGGTTGTCCATGGATTATAGGGGCTTTTCATTGTATATAAATACACTTTTGTATCCTACTCTGCAAATCCCATCTTTCTTAACCATATAGAAACCTATGATTCCAATTTGCATATGTTGCTATTTTGGTGAGTTTAGTGATCTTGGCTAGCTCACCTGATCTATCAGCTGAGTAGTAAGACTCCTTGGGATAATTATCAATATCTATTTTTATCAAAATGAGATTAGGAGGGCACTCTTTTTAAAGAGCCACCCCATCTTTCAATAGAAAGTATTGGCAATTGCCTTAGTCATTCTCTTATATAGTGTAGTCCCTATAGCAATGGGCCTCAGTCTAGTGAGGTTTTGCTTTTTTGAGAATCATTGCTAGGAATAAGGATTAAATTTCACCTGGTTTGCTCCTGTTCAACTTTAATTACCATACAGAAATAAAGATCGCCCAACATTATGTTCCAGCACTGCCCTGAATTAATCAACCAAGTAGAAATTAAAGTTCAGTTGAAATCCATATAGTCTAGTAGTTTTTTACTATGAAGAGCCCCCTATTGTTGTTAGAGAGCTTACCGCCCCGCCTTTTATAGTCAAGACTGTTGTCATGGAAAAAGAGTTAGTTTTCTGTCAAAGAAGCATGCTTAACATATCCTATAGCACAAAGGCATTCGATCCACATCTAAATGAAATATTGGGCAAGGGCTCATACTCTCTCTTCTGTGGATACGCTATCCCTTCCGAATATATATGGGGAAGGGGAGGTGAGATCTATTCATTAATTTTATATTAGATGAGCGATCATACTATGATCTTTTGGGATACATGGGCCTAAACGCTACACATAAGAATGAATTGTTATGAGGTCGGTAAACTCTTTCCTTTCCACGGGCAGCCTATCAAATTGGATCACGTGTTTTGGAATATGTCGTTATATCATGTACATGTAATTCACTTTTTTATTTTTTGGATGTTTCTTCTCGTGCCTAAAAATAGAATGGGCACGACTCTCCTTCTCCTTATTCTACCATCTAAATAAGTTGGCCGTTCTAAGTTCTGGGCTTGGGTTGGATAGGACTAGATCCAATCGGATTTGATTGTAGCTTCGGGTTCAGGTGCCATACTACGACCAGACCAAAAAAGAGGTGGACAACAAACCTCCTGCCAAGATGCCAAGGTTGCTTGCTAACTCTCAGCCACTTATTAGAAGGAAGTGTTGCTTGATTATAGGGGGTAATCAACGGGAATGAATAAAGAAGGTAGATTATTCTATTTCCTTCTTTGGTAAGGATTGGCTTTTTGTTCAAGGGTATGTATCGTCTTTTCTTTGTTTGTATCACCGAGACACCCGAAGGGCTAGCCGTATGTACCTCGGAAGACCCGGCCCATTCAAATCAAAATAGAATGAGCACCTACGACTAAGGGGAATGGAATGTCGACCACAGGGTGAGAGAATCTTATAATACGAGGGCTAGTGACTGCTTAAGTCATTAAACTTAGTCATTTTGATCAATATGGCTACAAGTGAACTGGGTTTATAGTTTTAAACTGACTACGACCAAATTCATGGTTACTTCAACCAAAAAAAGGTGACCCCCTATTCAAACCAAAAGAAGTACCTCACCTCACTTATGAAGAAGTTGTTGGAGCTGGGCTCTAAACTATGAGAGTTTGTTTTTTATATTTCTCAGAGTGATCTAATCAAATAGGGGATCAGACCACTCCTGGTATTTTAACTAGTCATTAATGGTCAGCTTATTTAGTACCCTTTCGGTATGTGTTGCGAACACTTTTATTTTTAGCCTCTCATCTTCTCTAGAGAAGTAAAACTCGAACAGATAAAATAGATGGTCCAACTGTATAACTTTTTATTTTACATTACTTCCATGGTCATGCCTCGTGGCACGGTAGCACCCGTACTATTGAAATGGTTTGTCAATAGATATGTTCCCACATGCCCTTTTTCCAATGGTAATATAACTCCTATTTCTATCCTTTCATTCTCCCTTTTGATCTTTCTATATTCCAGAAAATTCATACGCTCCATGGACAGAGCAAAAAGTGGAATCTTTTTTAGATCAAGCCACCCTATTCTATTACCAGACATATTTAGGAGAAGCTCATCCGAAACTAGAGCTAGAAATGCTATATTTTTTTCGTTCCCATTCTTTATTTCCTTCTTCTCGAAGGGGGAGTTCTTATATTTAGAATCTTTCTGTGGTGTGATCCGTTTACTATTCTTTCTTACTTTCATCTTTCTACCATACGATAGGTCAACAAAGCCTGAGCAGACGTGAAGAAGGAAAGGCCAAACACTTTAGCCTAACGGGAATGAGCAACGATGAAATGAGAAGATGAGGTGCGATGGGCACCCCCATTTAGAAAGAAGGTCAAAGGTTTTGGGCCTGTATCTTTCCCCGTCTCCCCTTCATCGGGCGGTGCTTGTGTGGAGGGTACGCCACTTAAAATCATCCTTGAAGCTCTCACCTTACCAATAAGTCAAGAGATGATGGTTGTTGGTCACGACTACTATCAAAAAGCTCCTATGAAGATGAATATTTCACATGGAGGAGTGTGCATCTTTATATTGGGTGTTCTTCTATCGTGCGACCTGACAACTTATGTGCAAACTATGGCCCACACCTTCTATTTGTTTAGGGAGTACGGCATGAACTCTGACTCGATCCGGGTATTCAATCCCGCCGCAGAGATGCTCAGTTGACTCCTTAACCTTGATAGGAAGATGGCTTATTCAATGATTTGTGCATAAGGGTAAGGAACTTTGGATGAACTAATGCGAATGGGTATAAGCTTTGCTGCTAAGAAACACCCAGTGCTTATCACACTGAGAGACACAAAGGTGCAGGTAACGCCAGTTGACGAAGTAGCATTAAGCATCCCTACAGGTATGAAAAGAGGGGTCATGATGATATCATCAACGTCTGTATCACTCCTTATGGATTAGATCACGTATCCAACCAAGTCTTTGACCAGGGAACGGAAGAATTCCCACTACCGCTGGCAGGCCAGCTGGACCATGACCGCAGTGGGAACGGGCTTCCCAAGAATCCAACTCAGGCTGGGGTTAGCATAGAATAAAGGGGATGACCCTAATCTTGTGTTGGCTTTGCCAACTTATTGGGTTTCGAGCAGAGAAAAGTGTACGTAGGGACTCAGGTCGAGGCACAGTGTAACTAAGAGAGCCGTTCCATTTAAGGCAAAACAAAATGGGCGGGCACGAGCGGTCTGGTTTTCGAGCCAGTTGGTCAGAAAATGACTACTTCACTTATTATTTTTGTATTAGACGCCTATCCCAGAATGTAATGGGATGGAATAGAAAGAATACAAAGCGCTATAGGGCCAGTTTTTTGAGGGGGATAAGCTTGTGAGGGAGCAAGCTTATCCCCACCCCGACCGACAGCCGCTAGGTTTCCCCATCTCTTCTAAACTTTCCCCGATCTTTGGCCTAAGCTGTATGAGTCAAAAACTCATCCTACGTATAGTTCGGAGGCCAATCCCCACCTCAGCAGTAAGGGTGTGGCTTAGGTTAACTAAGACAAAAAAGATAGAGTTCACTCAACGATAGCCTTTGGGTTTTGAACTCTATATGGGGAAGGAGCGTTGTTGTTTTCGAGGTCTTAATCATTTACATGGACCCATTTTTCATTATATTTATGGGAATTTGATGATCTATAAATTGTCCCTAACGAGCGATCATCTCATGTTTGAGCATGATGAATCACTTCATGCTGACCTATTGCCAATCCACCTTTTGGCCTTGTATTTGAATGGAAAACTGGAGTATTTATCCATCGGTGGATGAAGAATCACGAACATAGTAATTTTTGGTTGACCATGTTCCCAGAAAAAAGATACTTTTGAGAAAGGACAAACACGACTGAAGTGGCTATACATACAAATCTATTTACGGATCTATATACTTCAATTGGAACTAGAATTTCTAGAACAGGTGGCTGGTATTCCACAATAATAAAACTTTATTTATTTATTTTTTCTTATCGAATTTATGTTGGCTTCGTTAGGAGGCTCGCATAGTTTGTTACATCATCTCCAAAAGGATAAGTTGCATTGGAATTTATAAAGTTCCTTTGAGTTCATAATTTCACAAAAGGAGTCAAAGTAGTGGCTGCGGAGGCGTTGAGGTACTTCTTCGACGGTCCCCGTATGCCCGGCTTGTCGGCACGTTCTGAAGAATTCATGATTTATATATATTTCAGGCCGGTGAGAGGGAGTGCAGAATAAAGATTGATTTTCCTATATCCATCTATGCCCACCCCATCTACCTATTGTCAGAGGTCAATTATTGCTCTCTCTCGAGATTGTAATCCCTATCGAGTTGGGAAGGAATGAGTAATGGATCGGGGAATCGGGCATCGGCCCTCTTGGATCCGGCAGGAGCAGGAGTAGGTAAGTTAGTATCGATCCATTGAAGAAAAGAAAATTTAGTTGACAGAAACGTTAGATCTCGAGGAAGCATCTGGTCACATATCCCAAAACCTTTACATAAAAGAAACGGACTCACTCGCCCTACTTCTAAAGATAAATAGAAAAGGTTAGGGAGTCCCAGCTACTGATGTGGCGTAGTGAGAGGTGAGAGAAATAACAAAAAAAGCAGTGGAAGATCCTGCAATAGTATATTCAGCTGTTTTGTTTGCGGTGGAATAGATTCAAGCGTCTGGGCAGTAGATCCACAGCAATAGGCATTGACTTAGTTTCTTTTACAGTTTAGTTATTTCTTGATGTTAATCCGACGCAACTTATCGGTGATAGTCATAGCACCAGGAGCTTTTAAGAGAGGGGTCCAGGATCTCTAGTTCTGTTCTAGAATCAAAACCTAAAAATGTAACTAAATAGGCAGTGAGCCGTTCAGATGAGACCCGAAGACCAAGAAGAATAAATAAGCAAAGGGAGGAGCTTTTTCCTTCAACAGAGGTAATGATTATTCTTCTCCTTCCTGGTACTCTTGAATAAGGTAAGGCTTTTCCCTGTTCCCTATCAAAAGCACTTTCAGTAGAAAATGAATTCGTCTCAAATCAAAAGAAGAAAACTCTGCGGCTTTAACTAATTCAAGAAATTCAGTGAGTAGGAAAGTCATATCACTGAACATTGGATTATATACAGCCTCGTGAACATTACAACCAATAAATCGATAGTCTTCTATACATTTTGAAACTTTCTATTTATTCCCTAACGCACAAGAAAAGGTAGAACCTTTGGGAGGTACTTTCGTTCTACTTTACTATAGCAATTTTAGATCTGCCGCTCGCTCTCTTGTAAGTGCTCATCTAGCTCCCTATCCTTGATCTCTTCTTTTTGTTTTATCCGAATCCCTTCGATCAATCTTAAATTTTTATTTTTTTCCCATGATAGCGATATTCCTTTGCTACTTCTTTCCTTGGCTAATGGAAAAAAATCCTTATTTTATCCTTCCTGGCGCCATCCATCTCCAAATAGTAAATGCACTGCTGAGCTCAAATGTCCACTCATCTGGCAAGTTAGATGCAAACACTTCCTCCCCTCTTTGTGTGGAAAAGCTTATGAAAGCCTATTATTTAGTATTAGTAAAAAACCTAGTTAAGGGGCCTTTAGTTGTCACAATCGCTCATTGGTCTTCACCTCAAGTGAAAGAGGTTCAAACATGAGCCTTCGAGCTAACAAAGTATGTGATCAAAGGCACAGACATGAAACTTAGATATCCTAAGCTACTAGTTTCCTAAAGAGGAATTCTCCTGTGTCTTTCTCTCAGTGCCATGGCATACAAAGTCATGTATTGGCGCATTCCATACATCGACTCATTCAAAGCAGATGAAAAAGTCAAACCCAAAGCTTTATAACCTCTCGGGCTCATTACTTTATCCCCAGGCTTCTTTTTTTTTCTCGATATGATTCTTCAAAGATGCTCAAATTAACTATCTCATGAAAAAAAGTAGGATGCGAGAGAAAGTCTTATGATCCAACTATCTCTTGTACCCCCTAATTGGCACTGAGAAGTCTTTATTTTGGAATCCATCGCAACTCCCCATGTTGGTAAGAAAAGGGTTAAATCAGTGGCACATTGACGTCTTGAGTGAGTGAGAGCCTTGATCCAAGTCCAGGTGATGTCGCAATCCACAGAAGTAGCTTCAATCGAAGGTTTCACAACTGCCAATAAAGACATTACTCTATGACTCCTTAGAGGTTGGGGAGTGGAAAAAGATTCATCACCGGGCTGGACTTTAAGACCTTAGTTGAAACTACCTTTCCTCATTAATGGGGATCTAATACATCATGGTCTAGGGGCCTAAGAGAAAGAAGATAGATTACCAAGGCTTTTAGCCACAACAACAAGGAAAGGGCATTTTCGTGGACTGGATGAGAGAGATAGTCATTCAAAACTCCTTTTTTCCTTGGGGAAAGAAAGACTTTATGACTACATTTCTTCTAGTAGATATGTCTTTGTCACAACCAGTGGAAGATAGATTCCAACTATAGAATATTGACTTCCCAAAGAAGGTGAGTCAAGGGGAAAAGCTTTCGGCTAGACTAAAGAGGAAGGATACTAAGAACCAGATCTACTAAAGTCCTTGGCTTAGAGAAAAACTAGGGATGAAAAAATTGGATTTGAAAAAACTCTTTGACTGAGTAGATCGACTAAAAGCTTTCAAGTAAGGGAGCTAGAGAAAAAGAGAGCGGATTTAAAGGATCAGAATGAATCTGCTGCAGCAGAAGAGTTCATAGAAGAAGCTGCATTGGATGCTTATGATATTACATTAGAAAGAATAAAAGAGGAATAGAAGGCAATGAAGTGGGAAAAGAATTGAATAAAGAAGTAAGAGCAAACTTACGAACTGCAGTTCTGCTTTCTAGGGATTCAAGCTTCTGAAATGCCTTATCATTATGACTCAAGAGTCAAACTTTGGACACAGGTGCGAGTCGAAAGGAGAGGGAAAAACTCTATAAGATAGATGACTTCTTCGTTGAATTCCTTCAGGAAGGGAGTGAAGATTCCAATCTGACCTTGAAAAATAATACAAATGAGAGGAGTGAAGTGAGTTTGAAATTGACTTTTTTATTCAAAGAAATATCCTTCCCTGCGCTCACTCTTCCAAGACTTTTGCTCTTAGGTCATTCTATTTGCTATTCGACTTTTCTTAATCTTGTAAATCTGCTATTTTTTGCTTTCTAAGGAATGTCAAGCTTGTCTATTTACGAATCCTCTGTTCATGAATTAGATGTGCAATAGGACCCCTTTCTTGATAAGGATTGCTAAAACAATTTCATTTTTAATGAAAAATACTGGGTTTCTAAGCTCGATGTAGGAAATGGAGGTTCTGGAGACAAGCTACCTAAGTTATGTAGCTCATTTAGAATAATAAGGAATTCATTCTAACAAATAAGATCTATTGAGTGAGGGAAATAGAAGCTAAGGCAAGCAATCAGTACTTGAATTCCTTCCTCTAGATGGAGTGAACCCGACCACTTCACACTGAAGTTCATATTCATATTGATCTACAAACCCTTCTTCTCTTTGATTTGTCCTTCCTGACCTCTCTTAAGCCTTTCAACGATCGTTTAGGTAGCCTTCTTAGGACTCTAAATAAAGCAACCTGGCCTGATACCTATTCACTCGCCTGGCCTACTTGTATCCATCATATATAATATGCCTGACTATCGAGGAAAATCTACCTCTTAGATAAATTCTTCGATCGCCTGAAGATGGCACAGAAAAACAAAAGAGTAAAATCAATATAAGATAGACAAGATGTCAAATTTCTCCCAATTACGCTTTCTACCAATCCATGGAAGTAAGACTAGCAACTATTATATGGCCCTTCTCATATTAGGGCAGCTACTAAGACTGGCTCGCCATGATCGATAGGAAAGACAACTAAAACTCAAACTGAAGGAAAGAGAGAAGGAGGGGTAACTAGATGAGCTTACTACTCCAACTGTAATTGGATCGAAAGGAGAGTGGACTGAGCATCTTTTTCCAATTTCAAAGATCTATCAAAGCTCATATGAAATAAAGACTCCTGCTCTACTTTCAAACTTTCCAATTGCATGTGAGTAAACTTCTACTCACTTTAGGGCAGTTTAACCCACAGGCCGCAAGCACCAGCTTGCTGGCAAAATGAAAGACTTCAACCTAATAGCTGGAAACTGGCATTTCTACTAGATATATCTCAATAACTGAAAGGTCTTACCCTGGAGCTCCTACTGTTATAACTCCAACTGACAAGGGAACTCAAGTGAAAGACGACTTTCACAGCCTGAATGCCTTATCATTGGAATGAAATTGCACGATTAACAGTGAATAGGATCAATCCTTCATATTCTTCTCTTCGGCTTAATTGGTAAGTAGCATACTAGAATAATAGACTAGTCCACTAACTGGAAGATTCAAGGCAAGATCATAAGTGGGGCAGAACAGTAGCACACCTCCTAACATTTCCCAGGTAATGAACACTGACTATAATTTGGATTATCTCCCCAGCTCAATGGAAAGAAAACCTCATTCTACACTTTATCAAGACAAAAATCATGCCTTTCTTCCAAATACCATTTGTTTTATCCTCAGCCAACCAGCAAAATAACAAATTCAACCGCATATACCCTTTAGCTAGCACATGCTAAAAAGAATAAGTAAATACTCATCTTATGCTTGTCTCTATCTATAAGACAGATGTGCTCAGCCACGTAGTGAGAAGACAAGACCAAAGAGAATAAATTCTCACTAATAAGATAGTTGACTCAAACTTATCATATGTAACTCTTATCTATGACAAGCCTTGGCTCTTCTACTTACAGACACTTTGCTCTAACTGTCGGTACTCTAGATGTCCAAAAGACAGGAGTGCCTATTGGCCTGGATTGATTGTAAAGAAAAAATCCAAGAGGCCGCTAGAGAAAGGGTTCTATTTTTGAGTCTGTTTCAGATTCTTTCGACCTTGAATCTAGGTTTCCCCTAATGCCTCCTTGCTGTTTCAAAAGCTACACTTGCTTCCTTATTTCCCTAATAAAAGATTCCACTATTCTACAATGACTTTACTATGCTTCTTATTATTTACTGTAACTATACCCTCTGGGTTGAATTGCTACATAGGGGCCTTCCTCAAGGGAGGAGTTCATACCCCGAGAAATAAAGCAGTCTACTAAATCGACTATTTCAACATATTATTTGAACTAGTCTCATAGCCATCTTTTTTAACATAACCTTTTAGCATCTTCCTTTATGCTTTCCTCAAATCCCCTCGATCGTCTCATTATTCAATATCTATCATGCTAAGAATAGGGGTTTTAGGAAGAATACAGGCTTTGTTTCGTCCAGGTGTCGAACTCTTTTATATTTTTCAAGATGCTTTCTTAGTGATCTTTTCTTATCTTGAAGTTGATCTCTTGTCCTCTACTGACCCACCTTAATCAGTATTACTGTAGATTTCCACTCTCCCATGGCCATGATTAGTATAGATCATACTTTTGCTAAAATAACCTTTGAGGTACTTCAAGATCCTGTATACTACATGTAGGTGTGCTTGAAGGAGCATGCATATACTGGCTTACCAACACCACAACATAGGTAATGTCAGGTCTAGTAATAGTAAGATATCTAAGTTTTCCCACAAGCCTCTGATGCCTGCATCATTCAAGGGTTCTTTTCTCTTTTATTCAAGCTTATGATTTTCTTCTAGTGGGCTAATTGCAGCCTTACAACCTAACATCCCTATTTTCTTCAAATCAAGGACATAATTTGAGAGATAGCTCTACTTCTTATAGATTTCAAAACTTTTATGTCCAAGAAGTACCTTAGCATGCCAAATTTATGTCGAAGGTGCAGCTCAGGTAAGCCTTCAATGTTGCAATCTCATCAACATCATCACCAATGACCACAATATTCTAAATATTTACTATGATCCGACTCACTTTCTCACCCTTTCTTATGTTACAAAATGTGTGTGATCAGAAGCACACCTTTTGTAGACAAACTAAACTATGGCCTTATTGAACTTCTCAAACCGTGCCCCTCGGGGATTGCTTCAATCCATATAGGTCTTTCTTCAATTTGCACACTTGATTTGACTCCCCTTTTATTCCATATTCGGGTGCTATCTATATATACACCTCCTCGTGTGAGTCCCCATGTAAGAAGGCATTTTTCACATCTAACTGATATAATGGCCATGATCTCTATGTAGCCAAGAAAAGTAAGATTCTAATAGAAATGACCTTTGCCTCTATTGAAAGGGTCTCTCCATAGTCTATTCCTTTGGTTTGTGTGAATACTTTTTCCACTAACCTTGCTTTATATTGCTCAATCTCCCCACTTGGCTGGAATTTCACTGTGTATACCCATTTATATTTAGATCCCACAGTCTTCTTTCCAGGAGGTAAATCAATAATCTCCCATGTCTCATTCTTCTCAAGTGCACTGATCTCCTCCATCATTGCCCTCTTCTAGTGAGGGTCACACAAGGATTCCCTTCTAGTCTTTGGTATGGATACCGAATTACAAGTGGATATAAAGGCCTTGTAGGAGGATGATAATTTTGGATAGGATGTATAGTAGTTCAATAGGAGTTAGGTACAGGCTTTTTTTCCCCTTTCTTGACTGCAATCGTAGGATCAAGATCAAAAGTTTCAGGTTTAGTTTTACTCTCTTCATCTTGAGGCATATTAACATTTCCTAAGTTAAGGGAAAGATCCTCACTGTTAACAAGAGGATCATAAGGGACAACTAGTCCTCTCTTACCTCGTCAGGTCAGTATGTTTTCCACTAATTGGTCTTGACCGCATCTTCCCCTAGATGAGTAGTAATATTTATTTTCTCTATGGGCAGATAACATAGGGATTATAAAAGATCGCTGGTCACTTGACTCAGGTTCTTCTTGTTGATGACTCAAGGTTTTCTTGGTTGGGTCATGAAAATCGAGTTGATTTGAAAATCAAGTAACATCCATAGAGACATACTTTCTTTTTGTAATAGGATCAAAGCATTTTGTGATGTCGGATAACCAGTGAAGACACATCTTATAGCTTTAGGATCCAATTTCTCATGAGAGGTCCCGGTTACATAGACATAACACACCCAAAAATAGAATATATAGATCAAGAATCTATTAACATATTTGTGAATCCCAATCCTGGAAATATAGCATCCCACTTTTCTTTACTACCCAGGACTTCGATACATTAGAAATTAGGTAGAAGAATAAAGTTCTTAGCATTAGGATTTTACACTTATACAGGTCCCTCTCAATACCACGGAAATAATCCCTATTAATCAGGTAAACCTAGGTTGATACTACTTCAGACCATAAAGACTTTTGAAGATTCATCTCAAATGAAGGATAAAACTAACCCCATCCTTAGATATTTGTTTATAAATAGTAGTAAAATGAAAGAAAGAATCCAAAAAGTCACAAAATCATTATAACCCGATAAACAAAGAGTAGGGGCAGGACACCGTAAATCAAAGTGAACTAACTCAAATAGTACATTACAATGAATCTCATTATAGGAATATTATTTTAGAATATTCTTAGCCCTCTTACATACATAAGACAGCAACTCAGACACACCTGATTCAGATAAACTAGGAACTAAGACTCGCATCTTTTGACATATGAAGATGCCCTAATCTACAATGCCATAACTCAAATTAATTATAAGAAGAAGCATTCAAGGCCTGTATGGAGGACATAAGACCAAAAGTCTTAAGTAATTAAGTTGAAGCTTTGGGCATAGAACGGAGCGAGCCCAAGGAAAAGAGTAGAGTCCAGCAATATTGAGCCCTAAAATAGAGTTTCTATTCAAATCCCTACTCAACACGGTGCCTTAAACAGAATTCGAAGCTGGTTTCCAGCGGAAGTAGCATGACAAAGAGCAAAGCAGAGCATTCAAAAAGAAATGGTGTAAGCAGAAGGGAAGGTGCAATGGTTAGAGACTACTGGAGGAGTGATCCCTCTCTTATTTTCCCCTTTTTAAAGATAGAAAAAGAGATAATAAGCCCGTCAACATTGAAGCTTCCACTTTTGGCAGTTGTTAGGCAAGTGATACCGTATGCAAGTCTGCACCTATATAGTGAGGGTGCGTTAAGACGAGTTGATGATCTAATATGGCTGGCTTACTTTTTATATGTATGTGGAGGGAACCTGACGTTAAGAACTGGGGCCAACCACAAATAAATAGGTTTGAATATTGATATATACTGTCTTTCAGTTGACCTTTCCAAACCATGCTTCGCAATCAAGCTAGAAAAAGACTAAGCAAGTGTTGTCATAATGAAATGGCGGATAGTTTAGTATAAACTTCATTCCTGACCGTCGTTGCCTGCTTAAGACTAAAATATAGTAGTGAGACTTCTATTCTGCCGCCTTATCTAGCAAGAGCATCTAAAGCTATGTTTGGCATAATTAATAGTATAGTTGGGCTCATCTTTACTAAAGAAGAAGAGGCGAAGTCTCAACTACCAGACTACTACTATACCAAACGCACTCCATGAGTGGATTAGTTGAGTAACTAGACTAATACTTTAAATAAGACCAATACTATCAAAAAGAAAGTAGCAAAAAGCATAAGAAAAGCAAAGTCCACAGCAAGTTGGGAAATAGTATGCCCGGTTCACTAGGTTCTACCACTGCAGGGCCCAATCATAGTCAAAAAAAGAGTTTGATCCTGGCTCAAAAGGAATGCTAGCTATATTCTTAACACATGCAAGTTGAACGTTATGTTCAGGGAGCTGCGCAGAAGGAAAATAAGCTCCTAGATAAAGGTAGCTTGTCTCATCCAGGAGGTGAGAAGAGTTGAGAACAAAGTGGCGAATGGATGTGTAATGCATGGGAATCTGTCGAACAGTTTGGGCCAAATCCTAAAGAAAGCTAAAAAGCACTATTTTATGAGACTGCGTAGTATTAGGTAGTTGGTTAGGTAAAGGTTGACCAAGCCGATGATGCTTAGCTGCTCTTTTTGAAAGATCAGCCACACTGGACTGAGATATGGCTCGAACTCCCACGGAGGGCAGAGTGGGGAATCTTGGACAATGGGTGAAAGCTCGATCCAATAATATTGCATGAGTAAAGAAGTTCAATGTCGCTTGTAAGCTCTTTCATCGAGTGCGCAATCATGAAAGGACTTGAGAAAGAAACCCCGACTAACTCCATACCAGCAATTGCGATAAGAAGGGAGGGGAGGCAAGTGTTCTTCAAAATAATTGGGTGTGAAGGGTACGTAGGTGGTGAATCAAGTTGAAAGTGAAAGCCGCCAAAAATTAGTGGAATACTGTCGAATAATTTACTTGAGTGAGATAGATAAAAGGGGAATTTCATATGTAGGGGTGAAATCCAGAGATCTACAAAGGAACGCCAAAAGCGAAGGCAGGTCTCTAGGTCCCTACCAATGCTGAAGTGCAAAAGCATAGGGATCAAACAGGATTAGATACCCTGGTAGTCCATGCCGTAAATGATGAGTGTTTGCCCTTAGTCTATGTGAATTAGGGGCCCAACTAACTCATGAAACACTCTGCTAGGGGAGTACAGTCACAAGACCGAAACTCAAAAAAATTAATAGATGCCTGCACAAGTGGTGGATCATGATGTTTAATTTGATAAAACGCACAAAACCTTACCAGCGCTTGACATATGAACAAGAAAATATGTCCTTAACGGGATTGTACTGACTTTCATACAGGTGTTGCATGGCTATCATCAGCTCATGGCATGAGATGTTTGTCCAAGTCCTATAATAATCAAAACCCTCATTTTGTGTTGCTGATACATGCACCGAAGGAGAAAGTCTTTGCAACCAAATTAAGCTGAGAAGCCGAGTGACGTGCCAGCGCTACTAATTGAGTGCCAGCACCTAGCTGTGCTGTCAGTAAAAAGGTAGCTGACGCCTTTCAAATCACTTTCTATTTCTAGTTAGCACTGCTTTTATTGTAGCTAGAGCTCTTAACTAATAAGATAGAAATGGCCTTTCCCTCTTGTTTAGTAAATTCAAGTTTTTAGACTTATCTTGCAGGTGACGACGACATCAAATTGATGGTAGAGAAATACTCGGCATTCAGGTGAGCCACACAATGGTGTGGTACGTAGTGGGTTTAATATGCCCCGTCCAAACAAACAGCTCTGAAATAAACAAAAAGGTGCATATCACATTCATGAAAGACTAACAGTGATATACTGAAGGAAGGTGGGGATGACATCAAGTTCGCATGGCCCTTATGGGCTAGCCACACACGTGCTACAATAGAAATTACAATAGGAAGTAAGGGTGTAAGGCGGAGCGAATCTGGAAAGATTGCCTCAGTTCAGATTGTTCTCTGCAACTCGGGAATATGAAGTTGGAATTGCTAGTAATCTCGAATCAGCATACCATGGTGAATATGTACCTGGGCCCTGTACATACCGCCCGTCACACCCTAGGAATTGGTTTCGCCCGAAGCATCGGACAAATAATTACCCATGACTTCTGTGGTACACTAGTGCCACAAAGGCCTTTATTGGTCTTATTGACGCATACCACGGTGGGGTCTTCGACTGGGGTGAAGTCATAACAAGGTACCCATAGGGGAACCTATGGTTGGATTAAATCTTTCACGATGGAAATGCATTCTTTCTCCAACTTTCCAACATAGGGGGTTAGCTTGCTTCCACTGGTGGGTGGAAGGCGAAGGGTCCAAAGGACACGTAGCTGGGGGAGAGTCCAAAATCCAATTTTTTTCATTTTCCTTCTTATTTATCAATCGAAAATCAAGATAAATCGGGCACTATGATAAGATGTGAAAATACCCGATCCCATGCCGACCTTGATATGTGGAATCGTCTTGCGCCATATGTACTAAGATTGTTCGGGAGACATGATCCAAGCCCGATGAAAAAATGCAATCAAAAAGATTATGATGTCAAAGCTCCCTTGTTTTTTCCAATTTCCCGACTACTGTGTGTTGATTATACTTATTTAAGTATGATGTATTTGTATATTTTGCATTTTTCTTTCTTTTTTATGGTTTTTCCTTTGATCTGCTTATTCCTGTGAAGTTAGTGTGAATGGTTACTTTACCATACGTCGGAATATATTGTACCGTAATGCAAGAGATCCTATTATTTGGACTAGGTGAAAATAAAGTGAACCGAAGTCAACTCGACTTTAGTGCTGTAAATAAGAAGAAATCTTCGTTCATTGCCTTTATTGAAGAGAGCGCAGAGCACATTCAAAAATCATCCTAATCAACACCTACCTTATCATATCATATTTCCTTCACCGTTATTGACATTGAACTAACATTATGGCAAAGAAAATAACCATGGTAACCGAAGGCTTACTTATTAATTGGGGGCAAGCTACGGATGAGCTAATGCTTGCCCTTTTCTTGCTCCCTAGGAAAGAAGTAAAAGACTGATAAAGGGAAGATAGATATTTCTAGTAAGGATGGGAATCATGACTTATTGCGCCTACCCTAACTACTCCTTACCTTACTCTATTAAGTAAAGTCTTTCTATGTCTAGTACTCTACTTAAAAGTAATTAGTTAGAAAAAGATTGTAGCTCTTGAAGTGTAAGCCTACTAACTTATTAGTACTTGCAGGTTATAGCTTCATCTTATCCCCCAGGAATGGATAAATGAAAAGCCAATTCCTTGGGCACTCTGCTCCTTTCCTTTTTCTAGTACACTCACGAACGCCAGTGAGCAGCAAGTATCACAACAAGGGGTATTCCCTGCCACAACAGTTCCACAAGCACCATTGGATCTGAAAAGAAATTACATGTTTGAGGTGATACAATAGGTTGGAATTGACGTCAATCCCTTAATGAGGCCGTCGTCTAGGAAACCATACCCTGATTAGATCGACCGAGTTCATCAATTTCCAAAGGGGTATAAGGTGCCTGAGTTTGTTCTCTGGGACTCACACGACAGCCTAAACTCAAGTTACGACGTAATAAATCAGCCATTGAATAGAACTATGATCGGAGAATAGTACTGATCAAACCCAGTTCACAACCTAGGATAGCTAACGTTACTTTGCCTAAAGGCATGGGATTGCCGTAGAAGTCTCATGTCAAGTAAGTTCTTGACTCCTCTTTCTCTACCTATCTTGGTTAAGCTACATCCATACATAGTCTAAGCCTCTGATTGACTATACTAAGTATGGAATCTTAGTCCCAAGAGTTACACAAAAACGGGCTTAGAAAGGGCGGTCCTATATCAACTTAGTTGATAAAGGCAGGTAATACCCAAAGACTGACTTATAAAAGGCAGCTATCTTAATCACAACGTTCTTAAAGGTTGGAAAGCCTACACGCCTACACTTTTATTTCAAAAAGGTTGGTATTAGCATTAGCACTCACTTAGGTGCTAAAGGTAGAAAGGTAGGTATGTAAATCACTTAGTCCTTGAACTAGGGATAGGGCCTATTAATCAAATTCAAATAGAGTACCTATACTATACTAGTGAGGGAGGAAATCATATTCCTACAGAATTTAATGAAGCTATGCCTTTTTTCTCTGCTTAAGGACTAGAAGAAGATTCGTTCCTTTAGTTAGAGAGCTGAATGGAAGGAAATTTCAGGAAGGAGAATACGAAAGTTGGAGACTACTCAGTCAATAGATCTTAGAGGACTGGGCACTGTGCAATCTATTATTGCAAGACTGGCTATTGAAGTCAGAGACTCTACTTATCCTTGCGGAGGGATGTAAGGACTAATTTTATGAATATTTCATTCTTTAGCTCCTTCTTTATCCGATCCGGCCCGAAAGGAAAGAGATAAGAAAAGAAGGAATAGGTATAGCTCACATCTTAAGTATAGTTAGTTCATTGAATAACTTATTGAGAATCTAGGGCCTACTTTCATACCAAAGGGTTGAGACTTTCTTTTTGAGATAGATAGAATAGGCTCCTACTCTCTTTTAATTGCCGATGCTAAAAACAAAGACAAAAAGTGCATAGACCCGAGAGGAGTTTGAGTAAGCAACTAGTTTTTTTGGAATAGGAAGAAAAGATGCTATTGAATCTTGTTATTGAAGGGAATTTTAGCAATTAGAAGGAATAAGTCTTAGTTTCCATATTCCCTGCTCTTGTTAAGTCTACTGTCTCATGGTTTTTTAGGACCAAGCTTTTACCAGTTGAAAGGAAACTGAATGCTTAAGTATAAAGAATATGCCCTGTTAGCACTAGAACTGAAGGAAAAGGAGTAGGACTAGGATCAGGAGGTCTAATCAATGGAGGTAAGCAAGGAAAAGAAATGGATGTTACGAATGCTCTTTATTACCTAATTCATTTTGTTTGAGAAGCTATGATTGAAACTTCTTTCACTTTGAATGACTCCGGTCCTATTGAATCTCTTATCGTAGCTAGTCTCTTTGTAGTAGTAATAGCAGAAAGGGGGAACTCTTTTGAAAGAAGAAATGATTTGGTCTCAATAAAAGAGCCTATGAAAAGAAAAAAAATGGAATTGAAAGTTCCTTGCCTTAGACTTCGAGTTGACAGAGAGAAATGACAGAACTATTGGCCTTACGAGACACGAGCAACTTTGATATTTAAAGGAATAGAAGTAAGAAAATATTGGAAGAGATAGACCTCTTTCTCTTAGTTGGGGTGACCTTCTTTCGGGTAAGAGGCTCACCACGAGTGCCATAGTCAAAAGAAAATCCTTTATGTTCTGTTATCGGTCTAGTGCGCTAGTGTAATTATAGAAAGATTCCTTTTCAGAGGCTATTTAAATTCCTTTTATGGCACTTTTACCCCTTGGAAGGGGTTCTGTTAACACGAGGGATTTTAAACGTCGCATTTCAGCTTCCAGAGACTGCTCTCTTATTGGGATTCAGAAGGGTCGAGTCTTTTTCTGAGTTATGAATCTCCTCGGTACTTGAACTTGATTCCTTAAAGCTGGGAACTCCATTCAATTAGCCGGGCATAAGCTCTCCTTTTGCTTAGCTCCTTTTTGTAAAGCGCAAAAGCTAAAGTGCTACATAGTGCTCTTTTATTATAGGGGGAGGAGTCTGCTTCCTAAATCCCATTTTAAAGAGTAGGTATCATGCTCTATATGATTGTTAGCTAAGTAAATAGGTGGGGCATATGAATAAATAAAGAGCTTTGAAAGTCATAAACCACACGAAATTAGGCTTCACCTTAGAAACTAAGAGGCTTCCTCTGGCAACGACTTCCATTTTTCCAAAGATTCAATTCTTACCGACAAACACTAGGAGCATCACTCTGACACTAGGAACTTTCTTTCTTCCGCTTGTTAGAAATCCTCTTTGGTTTCTTACATGATAGCTTTTGAAGCAAGCTAGTCAAGCAATAACAGCGAGATCAGGGAATGTGAACTCAGACAGTATGGGAAGAGCCACCCTTTTTCTTTCAAGTGAGAGCAGCTAAAAGGAAGTCTAGGAAGCCAGCCAAAATCTTAAGTGAATCTCTTTGGCGAGGACAAGAATCCATCTATTCAACGGGGCTATTAGAGAAGTAAAGGGTAGAAAAATCTTCCTTCGGTAAGTAAGGTCCATGGATTCGTGTGAGTGGCTTTGTCTTTCGTGAGCGTAGGCATTAAAGGAGCACGTATGCGCAGGTGCTGGGGTAAAAGCTCAATCCAAGACATAAAAGAGGAATCACAACTGTCAAAGTAAGTAGGTCAATGCTAATGAAAAAAGACATGGTTTAGCTTAGTCTAGTCTTAAGGAAAGAAAATGACATAGAATAAGATGTTCTCTTTAAATGGAGCACGAAGGCTAAAAGAAAAAGTAAGGTGCAAAGGGCACTCCTTAAACTGCTTTCTAGTAGAAGATGGAGGTAAGGGGAGATAGAAGAAATAGCATAATTAGTAACTGCTTACAGTATTCTTCTTGTATTAGTTAAAAATAAGACTAGAAAAAAAGAATTCTTTTTTGTTAAGATAAAGATTAATGAATAGAAAGATTCATGGGTCAAAGAAAAAGGAGCTCAACTCAAGGCCCTGTGTGTGTTGTTTCCAAGATCCGATGGATAGCTTTCATATTCCCTAGGGCTTTCGTTCAGATGGAGGGGCAGTCTGAATTTATCAATGAAAGATGAAAGTAAGAGAGGCAATTCTTAAGATTCTTTAATCCCGAAAGCCCAACACTCAACCTAGGAATTCTTGTTTGAACTTTCCATCCATAAGCCAATCAATCAAAAAGAAAAATCGTCCATCATTCAATACCTTCCACTGATAAAGCATGTTATTAAAGGAAAGAGTCACCCAAAAAGGCATTTCCAACCAAAAATTCACCTGACGCAGAATCGTAACCTATCACTTGGACTCTCCATGAATGTGCATGCCTAGATCTTCATCATTCTCTTCCACCAAAAGCAAGAATGGCATAATCAATCGCATCTGCAACCGAAATCCAAGATGGAGAATAAGCAAATGGTTCGTCTCTTTTAGTCTTTATTAGCTTGATCGGCAACTGGGACACAAATGAAGGAGATTTTAGAATGACTTCAATTAGCACACACAAAATTACTCCAACTCTTTCTTAGCCTCTTTGTAATGCCCTAAATCTGCACCCCAAATGTCACACGATGCTTACGACCCCGAAGGACCACAAGCTAACCCATGACTGATACCTGCTATGAGCATTGAATAGTAATATTGAAATAATGCAAAAGTTAGGCTGAAATTTCATAAGGTTCACAATCTGAATAGTGATAAATATAGCAACTAATAATAATATCTGAAAATTGAATACTGTCTGAACTAGTCTAATCTGAAAAGCCTCTAACTAAACTGTCTGAATGTGGAGTTGATGGGAAAAGCACCCAACTAACTTCAACTAATAGAATAATGAATCTACTGAAATAAATAATATCCTCGATGGATAAGGACTCACTACTGAATTTGCTGCTGCTAATTGAATCTGACTAAGCGCGGTCAGGAACCTAAGTGTCTGAACCTATGATATGATACATCATAGCGCAAGAAAAGAGTACGCGATTAGTACGTGGAATGTACTAGTATACTAGATGAGGTAAGGCTGAAATGCATAGGTTCATATGTATGAACAACAACTGACTGAGTGATATGAATATAACCGAATAAGAGTACATGGATAACTGAAACTACTGTAAATACTGAGTATGCAATACTGCGCATATACATATATATATATATATATATTGAAACTGAGTTCTGATAACTGAGTAACTAATATCTGAGATTATTGATAACTAAATTACGAATAATTGGGTGACTGTTCATGACAGTCCTGATTTTATAGAACTGGACTGAGTTTTATACTGAGACTGAGACTGAAACTGTGGGAGGTAATCATTTAACTGACATGCCCCTCTCTGAATGGATTGGGGTCACACCTGTAACCCAGTTGGAAGGGTGTCAATACCGTGCGACGGGTACAAATGCTAGCTATGTGGATCCACTGAAATGTCATCCCGAAGGACTAAGGGCCACCCTCTACTGGTAGGTTCCCTGATGAGAACGGCATTACCCTCAACTAGCAGGTAAACACCTTATCAACCCTCAACTGGTAGGTAAATATCTCAACCTACGCTGACTACGTAGTTCTAAAATGCAAGGACTGCTACTGAGGATCACACCCTCTGCTATAGGTGGGCCCCCATCCTTGGATTTGCTCTGTGTTGAATCCTACTCCCAACTAAATGACACTGATTATTAGACTTATTGGACTGAGCTGAGTTTAACTGAGTTCTGTAACTGACTGAGTACTACTGTTGTAACATTACTGAGACTATTTTGTAGCTACTGTGATTCTAGGTATACAGCTAGATTTCGGGTATTAAATATCCCCAGGATTCGATAGCATCAATAGTAAACATGGCACAATCATGAAAACTTAACATTAGTTTCCTGTTCACAATGCATTCATTTAGACATTTTGTCAAACACTTGAGAGACATGACTTGTACATGAATGGGACCACATGATAACATATCATGATTTCACTATTCAACTTACATAGGCATTCTATCAAACACTTGGGGAGCATGATTGTGTCACATAGAAATAAACACAGATAATTATCATGGACACAACATTCAACTTGTAAATTCAAGGATTAATCATGAGAATCATATATTTCATCACACATGCTATCTTATTTTCATGATACTTGTAATTAATCATGGATTGGAACCCAAACAACATCATAATCACAAATACAATCTAATTCAAGAATGGAAATCACAAATCCGTAAAGTTGTATTTTTAAATAGGGTTATTGGACTCCATGGGTGAAAGGAACCCATGAATGAACACCTAACATACCTGAGAAATTCACTTCTTGAAGATATTTGGAGGAATTCTTGAGAATTGCTCTTGATTCTAGAAGGCTAGGGTTTTGTTAATTGAGAGAGAATGATTTGATTTTGAGAGAAATTGAGAAAAAAATGACTAATTAGGTTATTTAGGGCGTTAATCTTGTGTTTAGGACTAACTAGGATAGTGGGAAAAGACCAATTTACCCCTGAAAAGAATGAAATTTTTGTCACTGAAAATCCCAATTTTGGCCTTCACCGTGACGTGGTGGCATCGCGGTGAGCCACTGAAATTTGGCTGCCAACTGGTTAAAATGGACCATCATGAAATTAGCTTTTGGCGCGACGCAGAGGTATCGCGGAGCCTCACTGTAAAATGACAATCCTGAAAATGGGCATTGGCGCAACGCGCCATTATCGCGGAGCCTCACTGAAAATTGACAATTGGGAACTGGAACTTTGGTGTGATGCGGGCTTATCACGATGGCACACTGGAAATTGATGAATGCCAACTCGACCCTCTCCGCGATGCGGTGATGCCCACTTTGATACATTATTTCACTAAAAATGCTATAACTTCTCACCCGGGTATCAAATTTGGGTGAAATTTATATCGTTGGAAAGCTGACTAAATTTCCTACACAGTGGAAAGTCTTAAAATGAAAAATTCTAAGTATTTTGAAAAATTTTATTTAGAGATACTCGTGTACTAAGAGCTAAACTAAGCTAGGGAAATACGGGGTATTACACTCTTAGACTGCCTTGCCTGACCTTGAGCTCTTTGCTTCGTGCCTTACTTCTGCTCTAACTAGAACTGTAAGATAAAGGAGTTAGAAGTCGAATTTGAAGTTGGACTTTCCCTATATGACATTTCTTTAAAGTCCGCTTTAAAGCTTCCAGGTTTACTTGTTTTATATTATGGTTATAGAGAATAACTCGGTCCCTTGCTTTAGTCAGGCGTAGGGATCTCATCTCTTTAGCTAGAATTATTCCTTTTGCATATATAGATAGTTGATAAAAAAGAAATGATTTGACTTTCCCGTAACTTTCTTAAAAACTCTTTCTTTTCTCTTTTCTTGAATGTCTTTTTTCTTCTTGCTTCGCCTTCGCACAGAAGAACGAAAGAAGAAATCAATGCTCTAACGTTGGGATATCTCACTTGTCCGATAACAAGAACTTAGCTATGGCCTTAGGTTATCTTTCTGTTCAAGCAATTTACTAAAGGCAAGTTCTACAGAGTGGCAGTCCGTCCAGTCATGCTGTATGGTGCGAAGTATTGGCCAGTCAAGAACTCCCACATTCAAAAATTAAAGGTAGCGAATGAAAATGTTGTGTTGGATGTGCGAACTTACTAGAGGGGATAGAGTTAGGAATGAGATTATTCGGGAGAAGATGGGAGTGGCTTCGGTGGAAGACAGGAGACGGGAAGGAAGGCTGAGATGGTTTGGGCATGTGATGAGGAGGGGCACGGATGCCCCAGTTCGTAGGTATGAGGGGCTAGCTTTGGATGGTTTCAGGAGGAGTAGAGGTAGACCGAAGAAATACTGGAGAGGGGTGATTAAACATGAAATGGAGTTGTTACAGCTTACTGAGGACATGACCCTAGATAGGAAGGTGTGGAGGTCGCAGATAAGGGTAGAAGGCTAGTGCGTGTGTGGGTTGTAACTAGTAGTTAGGGAGCTCTTGTGTAGCCGGGTTAGTAATTCTAGGACTGTGTCTATTGGTAGGAGCCGCTAGTGTATGCTACTACTAGGTGGATATCCTTTTCTTATTTCTTATTTCCTATTTCTTATTTTCGTATTGCTCTTATTTTCGTGTCTCTCTTCTTTCTATTTTTATTACTTCTTATTTCTTATTTCGGTTATGCCACCCATCCTGTTCCATGTATTACTATGACTTTGTTAACTATTCTTTATCTTGAGCCGGGAGTCTATCGGAAACAGTCTCTCTACTTCTTTAGAGGTAGCGGTATGGAATACATACATTTTATCCTCCCCAAATCTCACTTGGTAGAAATACACTGGGTTGTTGTTGTTATATTATTCACCTCCAAACATGGCCGGAAAGACCCCTAAATCTTTCAGTTTTTCATAGCCGCAACTTTCACCAAATAAGACGCATTAAAGCAGGAAATATTTATCACATTTTGCCTGGAAAAGCCTGTTAACATATTCACATGTTAAATTACTTAGTACCAGGAATATTTTTATTTTTTTAAAAGAAAGAGATTAGGAGAACTAGTTAGTTAATTCTATGTGGAATATATTCCTTTGCTTTATTGAAGGGCGGAATCAGAGGAGGACAAGGGGTTAATTTGAGTTCATTAACATATAGCATGTCAACTTTTAAAAATATAAAAAAAAATTAATAAGACTTCTCATGGATTAAAATTTAGCTAAAAATTACACAAATACACAGTTTATGTTTCCAATATTACAAAAACTCTCAACTCTCTAAACATATTACAAAAATTCCAACATATACACAAAATGCTATGCATATGTCGGTTATGTTATGTATATTAATAAGGAGAGAAAGTAAAGTAATTAAAAAATGGGAGAAAGTGTAATTACTTTGAAAAGGATTGGTATTTATGTTATATATACTTAAACTACATATCAATACAATTTTAGATGAATTGAATTAGCAGATCAGAACACATCAGTTAATAAGTCAAAAAATAATTGACCCCCTCAAACTTACACTTAGACAAATTATATTCATTATATTTTCATATGCTAATTAAAAGCCCCTTATTAGAACAGCGAAAGTGCCACATTTTTAATTCGCTTCTCAAGTTTTTTCACATATTGCTCCTATTTTAGAGTGATTTTTAACTTTTATTCTGTAAATAAGTGATTTTTAATTTTTATCTCAAATACTCATTTAATGAAATTTTGTGTACTAGAGTACCTTTAAATAATACCTAATTTTATAACGAAAATTTTTTTAGAGATTCTCTGTCTTAGGACAAAAATTTGGTACTGTCTAATTTTGCAAGACAAACCTTTTAGAAAGCGTTGTCTTGGATATAAGTGTAGTAGTGTCTAGGAGTATAAGTTCATCAGACGTAATTTGTGTCTTGAAGCATATTTTCAACAAGCATAACTTGTGTCTTAGGGTATAAATTCAATGGGATGGCAGTAAACTTAATTACACCGCTTAACTTATGTCATGCGTGTTGTTGAATTTGTGTCTTGGGGCATAATTTGGATCCGCACCCCCTACATTTTGGTATCAGAGCCTATGTTGTTTAAAGTTACGGAAATAGTATATATTTGGATTTATTTGATTAATTTATTAATTACGATAAAATTAGATTTAGATATCCACCAAAATATTATAAATATTGTTTAGATGAATAACGTACAGAAATTACAAAAATATAAAGAATTAAAACAAATAATATCTGAAAAACGTAAAGAATTAAAAATAAGGATAGAAAGACTACAATATAACATAATTGTCAGAGTTAGTAAAAATTCAATAAATGCACAAAAGAAGAAATATCAAATTTAGAATCAACAATAGATGGTCTAGAATATATATATCAACATAACCTATATACATTTAAATAAAATGAACAAAGAAGAATTTATAATAGATGAAAAAACATATGAAAATCATGAAGGATCAAAAATAAAAATAGTATTCTCTAATTTAGGAAGAAGATATAAGAAAATAGGTGAACATTTATATTTAATGTTAGAAAAAAAAATTAGAAGATAAGTTGGCAGTCATGGTAAGAATAGAAAGAGAAAACAAAGAGATAGACAGAAAAAAGGAAATAGATAAAATAAAACAACAAACCACAGAAGAAATACGAATACTAGAAGAAACTAAAAATAGTAAGATTGTTGAATTAGAAAAAGAACTACAAATGCTAAAAGATTTGTATGAAAAAAGACAGAAAGAAAAAGAAGAAAAAAATAAAGAACAAAAATTATTAAACGAGATAAATCAATTTAATGAAAAATTAGAAATAAAAAATAAAGAACCAGAAACCAGTGAATTAGAAATAAATACAATAGATGCTGAAGAAATAGATAATTATGATTCAGAAGATAGTGAAACATACACAGAAATTCTAGAAAACATAGGAAAACTATAAATTAATGAAGAACAAGAAGTAATTAATAAAGAAAATCTAGAACTAATAAATACAGAAGTAAATACTCTAGATAAAAATATAATACCTAGTACATCAGAAATAAGAAAATCAACATATAATTACAAAAATAAGTTTAAACGATATAATCCAAAGGATGAATATAATAAATGGACACCAAAACAAATAACTAATTACAACTTTTTAAATTTAGACTGTGTAATAGACACAAATAAAACAATACAACTATGGGTAGGATACATGTCAAAACAATTATTAGATAATAAGATAGATACAACAAACACACCAGAATATATAGAAAAGACATTAATAGGAACAGTAAAAATATGATTTTTAAACCTAGCCAAAGAAAGTAAAAAAGTATTAAGATCTGGTAATAAAACAGAAGGAACATCAACAACTACTAAATACCACCAACAGAAATATTGAAAAAATATGAAATAGCTATAAGAGATGAATTTAGCAGTATGACAACAGAAGAAAAGCAAAATAAAGAAAAAGATATAAATAAAAATTTAATGTTAAAACTAGCAATATGTAATATGTGCTATATAGATGAGTATACGTGCGCATTTAAAGAATATTATTATAAAAGAAAATATAATATAGAAGAAATTAAAGAAATAAGAAAATTATATTTTAGTAAATTACCCAAACCATTTAGTTCAAAAATAATAAAGAGTTGGGATGAAGCAAAAATAGTAGATACCCTAGGAGCAAGAATAAAATTTTTACAATAATGGTATAGAAATTTATGTGAAAAATATAGAGAAGAAATAAAAATGGAAAAAACAT
>NC_061119.1:196705554-196724972 GCF_002878395.1 Capsicum annuum | reverse complement strand
CTCTTTATTATTTTTAAACTAAATGGTTCAGGTAATTTACTAAAATAATAAAGAGTTGGGATGAAGCAAAAATAGTAGATACCCTAGGAGCAAGAATAAAATTTTTACAATAATGGTATAGAAATTTATGTGAAAAATATAGAGAAGAAATAAAAATGGAAAAAACATTAATAAGAAATTTAGTATGTTGCAAGGATAAAATAGCACCTCAATTTGGATGTGAAGAAAGATATTATAAGAAAAGAAAAAGATATAAGAAATATAAGAAATACAAGAAATCAAAATATAAGTATAAGAAACCAAGAAAAAAATATTATGTAAAAAATTATAAACATAAAAGACCATATAGGAAAAAGAAATCTATAAAAGAATGTACTTATTATAATTGTGGAAAACTATGACATTTAGCTAGAGATTATAAATTACTAAAAAAGTCCAAAAAAGAAACAAATATCAGAAATAAAAATAGAAAATACAGAATATATGCAGATAGATTATATAGATTATGAATTAGAAAGTGAAGATAATATATATGAAATTTCGGAGAATGAAACAGACAGTGAATTAGATGAATCTAATGGCTGAAGAAGATATAAAAATGAACCAAATAACTGAAGAAGATATAAAAATAATAACAAAGGAAGAATATTTAAATGAAGAAGGAAAAAATCAAAAAATAATATTTGACAGTAATATATTTGACGAAATAAAAGGAAAAAGAGTTAGACTTAAGTGTAGAAAAAATATTTAAAATACCAACAATAAAAAATATATTTAGTAGAAAAAAAAAATACTGCGTAGTAAGCTAAAAAGAACATGTACTAGACTGTAGATATGCAAAAGAGAGAGCTTGTATACCACTAAAAACAAAAAGAATAATTAATAAAGAAATAAACGATATAAAAAGTAAAGACCCAATAAAATATATACACCTTGGAGGAACAGAGATATTAATAAAAACATGTTTTAGAGAAGGAATAGATACACCAATAGAATTATATTTAGCAGATGATAGAATTATAAAACCTACAAAAAGAACTATAATAACTGTCATAAAAGGAAATTTAATATACCAAAAATTTAAATTTATAATAAGTGTGAATTATTCAGCAGCAATAACAGATAAAAATATAGATAAACCATTAGTATTATATTGAAAAATATCAGGAATATAACTAATCCCAGGAAGTAAAATATTTACAGCAAGATGTAAAAATCTATATGTATTAGCAACAAAACATAAAATGACAGGAAAAAATAAAATTAATAAAATACAAATAGAAAGTCCTTTTGAACAATTCGTAAAAATAATTGATAATAATGATTATAGTTACAAAAATATAGATATAGAAGAAGATTTAGAAATAATAAATGATAGAATAAGTACATCAAAAAGAATAGCTCATGAAAAATCAGAATCATCAAGCTCATCAAAAAGAACAAGTTATGAAACAATTTCAACAGTTAATTAAAATCAATATTACATAACAGGAACAATAAATGAAAAAGAATATTTAATACTCTTTAACACAGGACAAGAAGAAAATCATATAGCAAAATATCTAGTAAGAAGTGAAGAAATAAAATCTAATAGTAATATATGCCCAGATCTACGAAGGAGTCTAATAAACATTAAGGATACGGCAGAAAAAGAAATAATAATAGGAGTTAGAAAAATAAAAATAGAATTTGAAATAAAGGAAGAAATGCAAAAAGAAGATATAATATTAGGAATAAAATGGTTAGAACAAGTAAAACCATACAATATAGAACATACACAATTATATATAACATATAATAAAGAGAAATTATACATAAAAAGAACTTTAACATTACATGAAAATATATGTACTTGTAAAAATAATAATAGAAGGATATTATAATAGGTATTATACACCTATGATAGATACAGGAGCAGAAGCAAACTTATATAGATACAACTGTTTACCAGAAAGTAAATGGGATAAATTAAAAACACCAATAGTAGTCAAAGGATTTAATAATGAAGGAAGTTTAATTACATATAAAGCTAAAAATGTAAAAATATAGCTATGGGATGAAATAATAACGATAGAAGAAATCTATAATTATGAAATAACATCAAAAGATATGCTTTTAGGAATGTCATTTTTAGATAAATTATACCCACATATAATAACTAAAACAGATTGATGGTTTACAACACCATGTAAACAAAAAGTAAGAGCAAAAAGAGTTATTAATAAAATAAGAAAGAAGATTGATTGGATAAAAAGAAGTGAAAAAAATACATAAAAGTTAGAAAATATAAAAAATACAGAAAACACAGTAGAACTAGTTGTATTTTCGATAAATAAAAAAAAATAACTATATTTTCAATAGATAAGGTAGAAATAATAAATAAAAACTTAAACAATTATGTAGTGAAGATCCATTAAAAGGATGGGAAAAACATAAAACTACTATAAAAATTGAATTAATAGATAAAAATAGCACAATAACTCAAAAACCATTAACATATAATTTTGACGATTTAAAAGAATTTAAAATGCATATAAAAAAATTATTAGAAAAACAATATATACAAAAAAGTAATAGTAAATATAATAGTCCAGCATTTATAGTAAATAAACATAGTGAACAAAAAAGAGGGAAAAGTATAATGGTTATTGACTATAGAGATTTAAATGCAAAAACTATGACATATAATTATCCAATACCAAATAAGATATTAAAAATAAGACAACTACAAGGATATAACTACTTTAGTAAATTTGATTGTAAATTAGGATTTTACCACTTAAAGTTAGATGAAGATTCTAAGAAATTAACCGCATTTACGGTACCACGAGGATTTTATGAATGGAACGTATTACCATTTGGATATAAAAATGCACCAGGTAGATACCAACACTTTATGGATAGTTACTTTAAACAATTACCTAATTGTATAGTATACATAGATGATATACTACTATACACAAAAACTAAAGAGGAACATTTAAAATTATTAGAACAATTTACAGATATAATAGAAAAATCAGGAATAACTTTAAGTGAAAAGAAAGCTGAAATTATGAAAAATCAGATAGAATTTTTAGGAATACAAATAGATAAAAGTGGAGTAAAAATGCAACAACATATAGTACAAAAAATAATAAATTCAAAAGAAGAATTAGTTACAAAAAAAAAAGAAATTACAATCATTTTTAGGATTAGTAAACCAAGTAAGAGAATATATACCAAAATTAGCAGAAAACCTAAAGCTTTTACAGAAAAAATTTAAAAAGGATGTAGAATATAATTACAATGAGGAAGATAAAAAACAAGTTCAGAAAATAAGAATACTTTGTAAAGAATTACCAAAACTATAATTCCCAGACGAAAATAAAAAAATTTATCTATATAGTAGAAGCAGATGCAAGTGAATATAGTTATGGATGAGTACTTAAATATAGGTATGAAAATGAAAAAATAGAACATCATTGTAGATATTATTCAGGAACATTTAATGAAACAGAAATAAAATGAGAAATAAATAGAAAAGAATTATATTCATTATATAAATGTTTATTAGTCTTTGAACCATATATTGTATATAACAAATTTATTGTGAGAACAGATAATACCCAGGTTCGATGGTGGTTAACAAGAAAAATACAAAACTCAGTTACGACGAAGAAAATTCGGAGATTAGTATTGAATATATTAAATTTTACATTTACGATTGAAGTAATGAAAACTGACAAGAATGTTATTGCAGATTACATATCAAGACAAAGCTACTCAAACTTATTTACCATTGGAAGAAGTTGATGTCAAAGATACCCAAACAGACTTAATATTACAAGTGTTTGAACAAATGAAGTTATTACAAGAACGAGTTATCACATTAACTACTGAAGTTACAAATGTAAAACTCCAGGTTGAACACTATAAAAAACAAGAAGCTATTAGCAAAGATACTGTGCAGGAAGAGCACATTAAAAAACTAGACCTAGAAGGTGACGATGAGAAATACCTAAAAACTCAAATTACTAACGAAATTACAGTTACAGCTGCGGACACAGGTGATGTATCCAAGGAAAAGAATATAGTCACTCAAAATAAACCTAAACCACCAAAGAAAAAGAATTATAACCTCAACTAGATATTCTCAAAACCATATACACCAAATATACAAAAATCAGAGTCATCTATACATCCCCAGATACACACATATTTTGAATCACTCAATCAACAAAAGCAGACTTATAACCATATCACTCATACATATATTGATAATATTTATACCTTACAAAAATTGTTAAATACAAAACCTATCCAGAGTAAAGATTTAGCAAAACAAAACCAAGGACACATTACACAAAAATGTCAGAACTATAACAAACTTATTGCTTTGCCTGGCACCAGTGCAAACTTAATTTCTTCATGTTACTATTATGGACTATTATCTACAGTTTACACAATTACTGGAGAAGATTTAACAAGAATTCCGGATATTCACAAAAAATTTATGGATTATACAAGGATTACGAAGGGACAGTTATTCTATGTCCGTTTCTACTCAGCACCAGCAGAAATATTGTTTGATGAAATAAAATAGACAATTACTGTTGTCAAGATAGGAATGACACGAGACTATATTATCCCTGAAGAAATATGCAAACAAGAAGAGATAACCAAAAATCAGATACCGGACTTATACCGAAACAAAAGAGTTATTGGACTTACCAGTATATTGACTGAGTTAGCAAATAATTATATAAATCAAAACCCAATTTGGATTTACTATAACAGAAATCAATTATTGGTTTACTCTGCTTGTAAAAATATTAAAGAAAATGACAGAGAAGAGATAAGAAAATGGATCATAACGATTCTAAAACCAGAAGAGTTACTAGTCACAAGATCTTTTATCAAAGGAATTATTTCAGAAGAAGCTATGGATTAATTCTGTAAACAGGTTGGCCAAAGATACGATGACCACATATGCAGCAGATGTAGTGGTAGACACAACTTTATTCTAGATGTGATGCTACAATAGCAAAAAGATAAAAAAAAAACAGCAGATACAACAAGGAGAAGATGAAAAGAAGATAACAATGGAGCAATAATGGAAGAGATAAAAAAACAAAGATAATAAAAGCTAGAAAGCTACATGTGAATTATTGTATAGTTAGGAAGACTTTTTAGTAATAGCCATTAATAGCTTTAACTTTTTAGGCATAAGCTTTTTGACTTTTCATGTATAGCATTATTAATTCTTATCTTTCTGGCAAAAATAGGAGATATACATTAGGAAACGTGTAAAGTGTGTTAATAGTTTACGTGCATTCTTAGGATTATAAATATAAATTTTGCTCAGTTAGAGATAAGCCTTCATGAGTTGAAGCAAAACCCTCTCTTGTACACAAAAAACTTTTGAATTATTAATAAAAAACAGGTATATTTCCAAGGAAAAGCTATGAATCAGACAGCTATGGAAAATCTAGAATTATCAGATTTACCAGAACAGGTATTTATATTTATGATTATGAATAGCTAAATTCATAAATTCCTGACAATCATGATATGATAAAATAAGTTCATGTTAGTTACTTTATAGTAGAATTATTCGAAGAATAGCGTGTTAAGAAGTTTATTAGCAAAGAGGAAAAGGGAGAAAAATTCCTAAGAACTATGTCATCCTAAAGGTAAAACTGGTGAGCAAGAAAGCCGTGATAGGGGAGTAGCTAGAGTAGAGGCGCTGTTTAAGGGAAAAGTATCCAGATTACCATGCTAATAGTGACCGAAGAACATGTTATTTAAGCATAATCTAGTATATAGTAATCTAAAATGATCATATTTTGTTGTGTGTATGATTGAAGAAAATATTTTGAAAAAACATCATATGAAAAATGAATACTTATTTATCTGACGAAATGGTAGATAAATTCAAAATACTTGTTTTGTATATACTTAAGGATATAGAAATTGTAGATAAAAGAAAAATCACATTGGAAAAAATATTTGATAAATATTTTATGACTAGAATAAATTACATACCACACCTACCTACCTACTCTTACATACTAAACCTACACATCAACCATGATAAATTACGTATATTTAGAAAATTAGAAAATGGATATGAAAAATATACAATTAATAGAAAAACTAATGAAAACAAATTTAGAAGAATATATGAGAACTAAAGATATAAAATATATAGAATTCCTTAATGAAAATATAGAGGAATTATTAAGATTAAAACAAACAACTAATAAATACTATAATAAAGCAATTAATTACAAGAATTCAATTCCAAGATATCCAAGTTATTCGTAGAAACCTAAGCCTAATATGGATAATATGACAAGATATATATCTGATGAAGATACTAGTTTTATATATCATAAAAGACTTAGAAGACATAAAGAAAATAATATGGAAAAAATATTTGATTATGAAGATGAGTTACTAAGTACCAATTGGATAGAAGATGAATTAGAAAATATAGATTTCTATGGTAGAAATAATCCAGACAATTATTATTCAGATGGATATAATACAGATTAAAAATGATATATTCAAAGAGTTAGAGAAAAACAAAGTTGGCTATACGAAGAAATTAATTATAGAAACCAGCTTAGAAAAGGAAGAGAACAATTAAAAGAAAGATTAATTTGAATAAATAAAATCATAAAACAACTAGAATTAAAAGACAGATTAGGATATGATTTAGACATGAAATTATTCATAGACGAAAAAGACAGGATAATTAACGAAATAGATAACCTAGAATTTAATATCAGATATAGTACAATCAGAATAAATTATTACAAAAAAAGTTGCAGTATTACAACTACTTTAGGATAAAATGATAGAATATGAGTATTTAAAATATTGGAGACAAGATATGGAAGAAATAAGATTAACAGAAATACTTATGAAAGAGAATTTAATTGCATATTTTAGAACAAAAGATATAGAATATTTAGAATACCTCCAAAATAATATACAAGTATTAAAAAGACTAAGAGAAAAAACTAAAGAATATTACAGTAAAGCATTTAATCAAATACCATCTAATTACCCCCAAGATATGAACATTAATAAAATTAAAATAAATAAACTAAAAATAAAAATGTTTAGAGAAGTTAAAAAATATCCACGCACCAATAATAGATCTATTTAAGTTACCCAAGTTATCCGCCCCCCCCCCCCCCCCCCCCCTACAATTGCTAATGGATCTATTTAAGGTACCCAAGTTATCCGCACCCCCTATATTTTGGTATCAAAGCTTATGTTGTTTAAAATTACGAAAGTAGTATATATCTTGGAGTATAACTTTTGTCATTAAACTAATTAATTAAAAGATAATTTTAATTAATCAATATTTAAATTTTAATACATCTTAATATTTAGATGTGCATTTTAATTGAAACATTTAAATTTAAATGTGCATTTTAATATTTAAATATGTATTCACATTTTAATATTTAAATATATATTCAAATTGAAACGCCTTAATATTATTATGAAAACAACAATAGGTCTAAACCTTTTAACTTTATCAGCTTTTTGACCCGCAATTTTCTCCCAATGAAACAAATTAAAGCATGAAATATTTTAACATATTTTCTCTTGAAAGCTCAGTTATCACATCCACATGTTGTTAAATTACTAGGCACGAATTAGAAAAAAAAAAAGGGAGATGAGGAGAACTAGCAATTATTACTTTATTATATGTGGAAGTCTTTTCTTTATTGAAGGATTGAATCAGAGGACAACAAGTGGTTAATTTGAGTCAATAAAAATGATGTGAAAGTTGACTACAATTTTCAAGAAAATTTTGATACTTAGTGCTAATAGATTATGGACACATTAGCTAATTAGGTCGCCAAACACCAAGGCAGTACATTGTGCATAAATAGTCAAATTATGGCTAACATGACGCTGATTACGGAGGGCGGGCCGATGAGTACATATTAAGAGAAGGATTGATAAGATTTTGAAGACGAGGTATATCTGATATGAGGCAAATTTCATATTGAAATGAGGAATGATAATGAAAAAATTTATAAAATAAGACAGAAGTTTACACGATAGACATATTGTTGAGCTTGATTGGTGTTACCCTAGAGACATATCTATGAAATTTGTTGGGCTTAAGCGAACAAAACGCGTCATGAGTTTGAACCGTGAAACACATACTATACGGGGAAGTTTAATAAGTAGTATTATATTTATTCTAAACTCTAATAGTTTAAATGATTAGAGAGCTTAAAAGATTATTACTAACAATTTTCAATAATGAGTACGACTAATTCAAGACGCGATTGGCAGATTGGCCGATGTAAACAAGAAGTTTGATTCCTACATCGGATTAATTCCGCGATAAAGGAGCTCCATTTTCAAACAGATTCATCAATCAGTAATATGAATCACGTTAGTAAATGCCCACTTTTAGAATAAGTGTATCATGTTTAAATGATGTGAAAATTATTTATACTAAAAAAGTTACAAGGCTCACAGCTAATCAATACCAAGTCTTCATCTAAGTTGCTCGGACTCTTTAAAATTGTTGCCGCACCCTTGCCGGATTCTTCGAAAATAAACTATCTTTAAAGGATCCGACACATACCTAATGACATTTTTGAAAAGTCAGAGCAACTTAGGTCTCCATAGTAGCTGATAAAGAAATGGACCTTGGGCCTAACTCAACCTCAAAAGCTAACTCATGAGGTGAGAATTGTCCAAGACCATATAAGGAGACCAAGGACCCTTTAACCCACCGATGTAGAACTCCGACACCCCCCCCACCCCCGCACGCCCAGGGCTGGACATCTGAAGAGTGGACAATATAAGACGGGGGCCCAACATCGAAAACAACGAACTGGGTGGGCCTGACTGATATCATGATAAAGAAATGGACCTTGGGCCTAACTCAACCTCAAAAGCTAGCTCATGAGGTGAGAATTGTCCAAGACCATATAAGGAGATCGAGGACCCTTTAACCCACCGATGTAGGACTCCAACACCCCCCGCACGCCCAGGGCTAGACATCTGAAGCGTGGACAATATAAGATGGGGGGCCCAACATCGAAAACAAATGTTGGAATCCTACATCGGTGGGTTAAAGGGTCCTTGGTCTCTTTATATAGTCTTGGGCAATCCTCACCTCATGAGCTGGCTTTTGAGATTGAGTTAGGCGCTCCAGATGTCCAACCCTGGGCGTGCAAGAGGTGTTGAAGTCCCATATCGGTAGGTTAAAGGGTCCTTGATTTCCTTATATGATCTTGGACAATCCTCTCCTCATGAACTAGCTTTTGAGGTTGAGTTAGGCCCAAGGTTCATTTCTTTATCATGATATCAGAGTCAGGCCCACCCAGTTCATTGTTTCCGATGTTGGGCTCCCCGTCTTATATTGTCCACGCTCCAGATGTCCAGCCCTGAGCGTGCGGGGTATTGGAGTCCTACATCGATGGATTAAACGGTCCCTAGTCTCCTTATATGATCTTGGACAATCCTCACCTCATGAGCTAGCTTTTGAGGTTGAGTTAGGCCCAAGGTTCATTTCTTTATCATGGTATCAAAGTTAGGCCCACCCAATTCATTGTTTCCGATGTTGGGGCCCTCGTCTTATATTATCTACGCTCCAGATGTCCAATCCTGGGCGTGCGGAGTGTTAGAGTCCCACATCGGTAGGTTAAAGGATCCTTGATTTTCTTATATGGTCTTGGGTAATCCTCCCCTCATAAACTAGCTTTTGAGGTTGAGTTAACCCAAGGTCCATTTCTTTATCATGGTATCAAAATCAGGCCCACCCAATGCATTGTTTCCAATGTTGGACCCCCCGTCTTATATTGTCCAAGCTTCAGATGTCCAACCCTAAGCGGACGGGGGAGGGGTTGGAGTGGTCCTTGATCTCCTTATGTAGTCTTAGACAATCCTCATCTCATGAAGTTGAATTAAGTCCAATGTTCATTTCTTTATCAGTAGCTCTCTAAATTGCTTTAGTAAAGTATATATCTAAACAGAGTAAATACATGTACAATAACATTTCTAAAATGTAAAAACTGTGATTTCCTGTTTATTTAATTATCTGACTCTGAATTCGCTCTGTATCTTTTGCAGCTAAATATTGTCACTAGTAAATAAATTGAATTTTTCTGCTCAAAACTTTCACACAAAATATCTACTTGTGCATGTAAATAAGTTCATCTTCTCTGCATTGCCTTATCCCTATTTCCATCACTTTATCAGATGTAGAAGGTAATATGTCACAGCAATGCCTTCTTGGTGCTAGTAACTGCATATGAAATTAAAAAAAGTTTAAATAATTTTAAAATATAAGTCATAATTATAGGCAGGGCAAAGCTAAGAAAAAAAAATTCTATATATTAGACATAAGAGAGACTACTAATATATTAACAAAAGGTGGTTCAAAATTTTCTCTACGTCACAGGTGTGATATTCTTAGTTTCTTTAATCCCCTTCCCAGACTTTCTTGTTTAAACTGATTATAGGGCAAGAATACATAGGCTTAAATTAATTTATAACCTAGTGAAAGATACTCTTCCTTTTCATCGTCTCAATTTGATTGAACAAAAAAATGTAAAAATAACCACCAAAGGATGTGATGTAGCGAATGAAATTCAGTGGCAGAGTCACAGCCGATGAAGGGTGGTCAGATGAACATCCTTCGTCGGAAAATATTTTCAAGTAAATAGATTAAATATAGATATTTGTGGTTACATACATGTTGTTGCATACACTTGACAAGCTAGAAAAGTATAGTCCAGTGGTCAAGAGTGTGCATTTCCACATCAACAACCCGGATTCAAACCTTGACAAGTGGAGCAGTGCTTTATTTTCTTTTTTTTTTTAAACAATTCTTTGCCCAATGGAAAATATGAACACCCTTAACTAAAAGTCTGACTCCGCCACTGATGGAGTTGTTCTTCTCTTATTCAGAGGTCTCAAGTTCGAGCATTAGGTATGAAAAATTTATTAGTAGAGAGCGCTACCTTCTGAGTGGGGGACCTACTCAATACAAATCCAAATTAGCCGGACTCCAATGCGAATATCAGACATGAATCGAAAACCAAAAAAAGGACTTTTGAGTCTTGCAGTCTAAAACTATGGTGTATATTTCATACCAAATCACCCTTTTAAACCTTATTTTTTTAAAACAAGTCATGTTATTGTTATACATGTGTGTCATTAAGGATAAAACGTGAATGTTGAAATTAATGACTTATTGCAAATAAAAGACACGTTCTACTTTAAACAAATGAAAAATAAAAGTATGAATTACCTGCTTTTTGTCAAGCTCTAATTTGTGAGAGAACACTCTGATTTCTTCTAATTTTCTTGGTGAATTCTTGCTCAATATGCAATTTTCTGATGTTTTCTTCTTGTAAATGGTCTTGATCCCATCAATTCCCATAGACACTTCATCCAAGAAATAAACAACCTGCCTTCTACATGGATCAGACTCAAATTTCCTATTATTGAACTCATAAAGTGTACCGTAAGCATTCTTTTTCCAGGGCAAGTAACTCTCCTGCACGCGTTGCGCATCAGGCATTTGTACATTGTGCTCAAAAATTTGTACAACATAGCCCCATGACACTGAAATTGTCCACGAAAATCTACTATCATAGCATACTGTTTGCTGCAAAATTCTGTGTGGATCAAATGTCGCAGCATGGTACAAATGTTGCAGGGCCTTCATTCTTGACATGTAAGGGAAAATTGGATCAATTTTCTCCATGTGATGTAGAGATACCAAAGGTCTAATCGGATGTGCAGCTAATAATCCAAATGCATTTCCATTAACATCCATCTAGTCAATCAAATGTCACATAAACAAAACAAATTAAAAAATCAGCTTAGCCACAACGTTCGAAATTTATAATAGACTAAAACCAAAGGTTAATTCCACGTATACTTTGTTGAAAAAATATTGAAAGATCACGAAAACTCTTATAGGTTGAGGCATGTCTATGACACTATCCTTAAAAATATCTCATCGGTTAAGTGCATAAGATTATTTCGTAAGTTAAGTATATTCCTCGGGATATAACAAGTTCGTCTAGTATATTCATCTAATATTTTAATAATAACGTCAGAAAACTATTTTTAGTCACACTAAATTAATGAAGCTCAACTCACTAGTATAATAAAGTCAAATAGCGCATTAACTAAATTACGTATGAATTGCCGATTGCACAGAAAATACAAACTACATGAGATACTCCCTCTATCTCAAATTATTCATTCCAAATTTTTTAATTTAATTTCTCATTCTACTTATCTTTTTTCATTAATAAAGAAGAGACAATTTTTTTTTCATGTTTTACCCTTTGAATTAATTATTTTTTCTTCAAATTAAAATGTAAACATGTATTATGATAAATTAAGTATGTTATTAATTATTTTTCTTAATTAATTTATCATCTCAATTTGAGACGGAGGGAGTACTAATTTTTTCTAAAAATTACACAAATACATAACTTATTTTCTAATATTACAAAAAATCTCAACTCCTTAAACATATTACAAAAATCCCAACATATATACAGAATGCTATATATATGTCGGTTATGTTATGTATATTAATTAATAGGGAGAGAGTAAAATAATTAAAAAATAGAAGAGAGAAAGGGTTGATATTATGGTATTTATACTTTTTTGGGATGGGGTGGGGGTCTCTTTTAGATGTTAATTTCTTTATTTTCTGTGCTAGAAATTGGACGAGTCATTTGTATTTTTACGAAACAATTCATTCATAGTTCAGTTACTTTAATGCATAAGATAATTGTAACTTTATTGTTACAGTAAATAAAGTTAAATTACTTTAATTTGGCAAAAAATTAATATTTGAAATTGAGTGATTAAATTGACTAAACTGTGAAATAATTCTAAAACCAAAATGAAAAAAGAAAAACTAGTCCAATACTCCAAGCATTCCGGATTCAGTGAGGCCTTGGAAGAAACTCAACTCAAGGGGCATGATATAGGATGACTAATTTCACGTGTCAAATTAGTGATCTATAAGCTACACAGAAACAACTTCATGGTTGCTCCGATTCCCCTTCACCTCTAAAACCCAAACAAAAGAAGGGGAGAAAAAGAGAGAGATTCTTCTCATATGTTTTAGCCGCCTCACTGGACAGAGTTAGCTGGTATTTGTTGTTAGGAGGTGGCAAGTATCTCATGGACTTAGTCGAGGTGTGTAAAAGTTGGCCCGAATACTACAATTATTAAAAAAAAAAATAAAGCTAAATGAAAATGGTACCTGATGGAAGCCTGGTTCATGTGATAATGTAACACCAAGCTCAGTTAAACAAGCATGAATTCTACCATCACTTCCATAAAGATGTGGATATCTCTCTATACATGAATCCAATACTCTAGCCAAAACTTTAGCCAATGGATAACTTATAGCAAAACCAGCACCACCAAAAGCCATTTCAAATGAGAAAAATTTGTTTTGTATAAAACTTTCTGAATTTGATCCAATATAATACCAAAGTCCATTGTCATATTTAGACAATGTCTTCACCAAATTTTCTTCGAAAAAAATTGTATCATCATCTCCAAAAACAAACCACTTGACATTTGAATGATTAAGATTAAGTGCGACTATCTCAGACACGACACGTGCCACTCTAATTGCTGATGGACTACCACCTCTATTTGTATATGGAAATCTTGAAATGTCCTTTGAAATACAAATTGGAGGAAGAATAATTGAATCATTTGTTGAAGTAGTACTATCTGGTAATTTCTTTTCAAGAAACACACAACCTCTCATTTCATTTGGCTTCCACCAAAGTTTGACATATTCTTTTCTCTTAGGCCATGATTTGGAATTAGACGCAATTCCAAAAACAACGTTTTGAAGAGTAATTGATGATGATAAATCATATTGGTCATGCGATATAGTTGAGTTATGATCAAGAAAATTGGAATTTGGGACAAGAATAAATGGATATAGAAAGTAGATTGCGCAAACAAAACAAGAGATTAAAATAAGACTTTTGATGCCTTGACAAGATGAGGTTTTGCTGTTTACTTTAAAAAATTGCATCTTTTTTTTTTGTGTGTGTGGGGGGGATGAAGGGATTTAGTGTTATTTGATATTATATGGTGTATGAATGATAAAAAGTTGGGGAGATTTTGAAGAATGAGAGTTCTACTATTTTAGACCCCGCAATCTACTCCCAAAGTAGAGTTAGGAAATAGAAACTTTTTTTGGGGGGCGCCTAGAAGACTCAGTTGCATCAATATATATAGTACTCAGGTTGAAGCTAGAAATTCTAATATTTGAGGTTTATGAATTTGGGATTTTAATTATTTTTGTGTTTCTGAGTTTTAGATTAAGATTTGTACGTATTGAGTAGATTTTTTCAAAGGGAAAGGACAGAAAAGATAATTCAAATTAAGTATTTTTACGAAAATGATCATTGAATTTAAATTCTACTTTCTAGTCGTTTCAATTTGCTGACCTGGTCTATACTGTTTCGACACACCTTCTATACAGTTTTTATATATATCTTATACATATAAATATTCCATACGAATATTATATAGTTTTAATACACAATTTATACAATAATTGTACCTTTTTTTTTACACATTTTATACAATCATTATATAATTTTTATACACTTTTTATATATATTTTATATATATTTTATACATATACATATTTGATACATATATTTTATATAGATACATATTCTATATAACAATTATATCGTTTTTATATAATTATATTCAATTATTATTTCTAAAAATATATATACATATTTTTTCAGTTAAAAAATTTATTGCAAAAAAAACCTGAAATATTTTTAAAAAGGTCTAATGATCCGAGTTGAAAACTGTATCATTATTGTATATGGATTGTATCTAAACTATATGGGTCAAAATGACTCAAATTAGGAAATGACTATAAAGTGAAAATAATATACTCAAGTAACCACTTTTTAAAAAGATATCAAACTTGAATTATTAGTTTTAAAAAGTATTATAGAGTATTTTTTTTTTTTTTAAGTAAATATAGGATTTGAACCAAAGTAACTAGGTTTGATGGAACACATAATATAGCTAGAATATAGGTTGCAGGTTCGGCCTTACTCAGTAATCTTATTCCAAATCCTATATCTAATTATTAGTGACTTAAATGGATTAGCATTCCTAATTCAAAAAAATTAAATTCTGACTGTCTTTAATTACACTTCTCTTTTCTTCTACTAATTATAAATCTGGATCTGACAAAATTCGTAATGTACACTAGCTCCGGTGCTGCTAGAATACAGGTTACATGTTTGACTCTATCGATAGTTTTAATCTAAATCTTATATTTATAACTTAGAAACTCAAGTGGATTAGTATTCCGAACCCAAAAATTTTAAATTCTAGAGTTGTCTCTTTTGGCACTTCTCTTTTCTTCTAATTTTAAATTGAATATTAGGTTTGGCCGGAACTAATAAAATGTGTGCAGATGGTGATGCTAGTCGATTAATCTAATGTTGAAAGTTGAGTTGAATTCCAAAAGATTTTGACTTATTCAATGATTTTGACATTAGGTAAACAACACGTGGAAGACAGGTTCGAGTAGTTTGTTGAAAGGTGGTAGCTGGCCCATCACTTAATTTCAACTAATCTTGTCAAATGGGTCGGTTTGATCCGATTCGAACCGGCTCATTTAATTAATCCGATCTGATTTGATCCAGCCCACAGACGATAGAATATTGGGTTTCAGGCTGGGTCAATTTTAAAATTGTGTCCAATTAATTCGGTTCAGATCAAAATCGATTTAAGTCCGCCGATTAATCAGTTCAGCTCGGATACAATTTTTTTTTTAAATTAAAATTTATAAAATTGGATCGTTGGGTTAATATAGCCGTTGGGCTCCAACGGCTATATGACCGTTTGGGCCCCAAAAAAGGTTATATGCCCTTTTTAATAATAATAAAAAATCAATTAAAATATTTTTTTAAACCCAAAAAAATTCCTATAAATATCCTACGCTTTCAAATCATTTTTCACACAAGTTTCATTCTCTCAAATCTCATTCTCTCTCAAATCTCAATTCTCAAAATTCAAATATTCTCTATATTTCCTAAAGTGCTCAATTTAATTTTTAAATTTTACGATTACAATGTACGAATGGAAGTTTCTAAAGTCGCAACCTTCGGATACTTTCAAAATTTGATATTCTCGTTCCATCTCTTAATTTTAATTTTTAATTAGTGTATTAATTGTTGAATATTTAATTTTATTACATTTGTGTATTTTGAATTTTTTAGTTTGATTTATATTATAGATAAATTAAGAAACCTCACCACTAAAAGTATAAAAAAAATTATCCCGAAAGTGGAAGTAGTAGTAAAAAGCGAATTACTGGCGGTATAGGTAGTACAAGTAGTAGATATACTCGTGTGCCTCCGGTACCGCTTAGTCAACCTTTTGAGGAAAAAGTAGGTGTAGGTGCTCACGATATGGATTATGTAGAAGCTCAGGAAAATTACGGTATAAAAGAAGAAAATGAAGAAGATGCGGTTGATTTAGATGAAGATGATGAAAATATTAGTGAGACACCCGTAGTAGAAAATTCTAACGTTAGATCTGAATCGATTAATCGCTCTCCCCATCCTCCCCGTGCCCCAAGAGCTCGTAGAACAACTAGTATTGCATGATAATTTTTTACACGTATAGGAGATACTGATGAGGTGCAATGTAATATTTGTCAATAAATATATAAGTATAAAAGAGGAGGCAAGTAAGGGGGTACGGGTACGTTAATTAGACATATAAGAGATAATCACTAAAGAGAGTTATTTATTGTAAAAGGTGGTCGGGATGTTGGTGGGCCAACACAAATTAGAATGGACCCAGTAATCAGTCAGGTAATTAAGAAGTATAATAAATTGAGGGACCAGAAAGAAATAGCAAAAATGGTAGCTATGGTTTGTTTGTCTTTCAGTTTTCCTTCTTCGGATACTTTTATTCATTATATTCAAGTAATTTATAATCCTATGCTTAATGGTATTCCTCGAAATACTTGTCAGACCGATATTTTTAGACTTCATTCACAATATATTTTTTATTTATCTACATTGTTAAAAAATATTCAATATAGAATGACTCTAACTTCTGATTTTGATCGTGCTGTTAATAAAAATGATTATTTAATCATTACTTGTCACTGGATAAATAGTAATTTTACTATGCAAAAACGTATTCTAACTCTTTTGTATGATGAAGATCGTAAACATATTGGAGAATTTATTGTTGAATCGATTGGTAAAGTTGTAGAATTTTATGGTACTGAAAATAAAGTCTTATGTATTGCTTTTGATAATGCTTCTAACAACAAGACTGTTATTACAAAGTTAAAAATTAGGCTCTCTCTGCCATTACCTGAAATATTTCATGTTAAGTGTACTTGTGATATATATAATTTAATTGTAAGAGATGGTATTGAATTTTTGAGCTTTATATTTAAAAAATCGGGCTTGTTGTTGGTTTTATTCAAGGAAATAATCAAAGAAAAAAATTTAGAGAATTTAAAGTTAAATATGAACAAAATGGACTTGCACCGATATTGATGCCTGAAGAATGTGATACTAGATGGAATGCTACGTATGATTTTTTAAAAACTTGTCATACTTATAGAGTTCCTATTACACTAACTTTTAACCAACATTGGGGTTCATTTGCTGATTCGGCTGAATGTATGTTACATGATTCTGATTGGGCTGTAATTGATGATCTTGTTAAGTTTTTGGAAAATATTTTATATCTACGGTTGAATTTTTCGGTGCTTATTATCCTACTGTTTCTAATATTTTAGCATATATAGCCGATATTTCTAGTTTGCTCAAAGAATATAAGAATAAAGAAGGTTACAAAGAAGATGTTGGTGCTATATTTGCTAAATTTAAAAAATATTTTTTTTTGATTCTCCTTATTTACTTGGTTGGTGCTATGCTAAATCCGTGTATGAAATATACTACTATGTGTCACTCTAGTACTCTTATTTATTCTAACTTAGAGATAACTACTAACAATGATTCTGATGCTGAAGAACAAGAACAACCAGATTTGTGGACAGCTATGGGTGATGCGAACGCTTACATAGATAAATTATATAACCATTATGTTGATTTACTTGATTTAGCTGTACCGACAAATGTCACTCCAACTATAGCTCCTCATTCTCTCGAGGATCCATCATCTTCTAAAAAGCCGGAACATAGTGATTTTTCTAATAACCGTTATGATTTAAATTGTTGGAACAGTGTTAAGGTGGAACTTACACAACAACTTATCGAGAAAAGCTTAAGTATTATCTTCGAACGCCGCTGGAAGATCGCAGACGACGGATCAACGCGTTGGATTAGTGGAAGAATAATGAAACACAATATCCTGTGCTTTCAAGATTAGCTAGATATATATTGAATGTTTCAATGTCAATCATTGCATCAGATAACGCTTTTAGTCAGGGACGAAAACAGTTTGGAGACAACCGAAACTCATTGAAAAGCAATGCTATGAATGTTATAGTTTACCATAGAGATTGGATTAGAGAGGAACAAAGAAATTAAGGAATGGAGGTAGAGCCGAAAGACAAACAAAAACTTGAAGAAATTATGATTTCAAGGGAGAAATCAGCAAAATCAAGTCCAATGCATGGTTTCGCTCCCATTGATTTTGACTATCCTATGTCAGTTCCTGTTAATGTTAACATGGATGAGTTGGAAAAAATGATGAAAACTTTATAGATTTTTCATTCATGTACATTATAAATTTTGAATCATTTTGAAATCAATAAAATATAACATTCATTCACTCCTTACTTTGTAATTTTTTCATTTAATGATTTAAATTGAATTTCTAGTTTAAATTAAATACTTAGTTTTAATATATTACTAATTTACTATCAAGTTTTACACTAAGTAATAAACAATAAACATAACAAACATCTAACCATATATACACATAATGAAAAAATAAATTTCTTTTAAGTTCAAAACCTCAAGTATTATTAATTTATTATATTAAGTAGAATATTATTTAAAGTAGTACATATATTGACTGGTACGTATATATGTGTATATATAGAGAATAGACTCTAAAGTAGTATATAATTAAGGTATAAATGTGTATATATTTTATAAATTATTATATATCTTGAAGTATATGTTTTATTTAAAGTAGTACATATATTGAATGATACGTATATATGCGTATATATTTTCTATAGACTCTAAAAGATTATATATTTAACGTATACATGTGTATATGTTTAATAAATTAGTATGTATCTAGTAGCATATGCTTTATTTAAAGTAGTAAATATATTGAATGGTACGTATATATGTGTATATATAGAATATAGACTCTAAAAGAGTATATATTTAACGTATACA
>NC_061119.1:196665454-196705454 GCF_002878395.1 Capsicum annuum | reverse complement strand
TATATATATATATATATATATAGTGTGTATATATTGTAGTGTATATAAATTAGTATATATCTAGTAGTATATATTTTATTTAAAGTAGTACATATATTGAATGGTACATATATGTGTGTATATATAGAATATAGACTCTAAAAGAGTATATATTTAACGTATACATGTGTATATGTTTTATAGATTAGTATATAACTATATATAGTGTGTGTGTATATATTGCAGTATATATAAATTAGTATATATCTAGCAGTCTATATTTTATTTAAAGTAGTACATATATTGAATGGTACGTATATATGTGTTTATAAAGAATATAGCCTCTAAAAGAGTATATATTTAACGTATACATGTGTATATGTTTTATAAATTAGTATATAACTATATATATATATATATATATAGTGTGTGTGTGTGTGTGTGTGTGTGTGTGTGTATTGTAGTGTATATAAATTAGTATATATCTAGTAGTATATATTTTATTTAAAGTAGTACATATATTGAATGGTACATATATGTGTGTATATATAGAATATAGACTCTAAAAGAGTATATATTTAACGTATACATGTGTATATGTTTTATAGATTAGTATATAACTATATATAGTGTGTGTGTATATTGTAGTATATATAAATTAGTATATATCTTGTAGTATATGTTTTACTTAAAAGTAGTGCATATATTGAATGGTACGTATATATGTGTATATATAGAATATAGACTCTAAAAGAGTATATATTTATGTATACATGTGTATATGTTTTATAAATTAGTATATAACTATATATATATAGTGTGTGTATATATTGTAGTATATATAAATTAGTATATATCTAGCGGTATATGTTTTACTTAAAGTAGTACATATATTGAATGGTACGTATATATGTGTATATAAAGAATATAAACTCTAAAAGAGTATATATTTAACGTATACATGTGTATGTGTCTTATAACTTAGTATACAACTTGTAGTATATGTTTTTTTTTTAAAATAGTACATATATTGAATGGTACGTATATATGTGTACATATTTTTTATAGATTCTAAAGTAGTATATATTTAAGGTATACATGTGTATATATTTTATAAATTAGTATATATATACTAAAGTATATAACTTGTAGTATATGTTTTATTTAACGTAGTATATATATTTAACTAACGTATAGTCGTATACATGATTACATGTGTAATTGTGTATATGTGTTTTAAATTCTAATGTAGTATATACTATATATATATAGTGTATATATATTGTGTGTATTTTGTTTAATGTATTTAAAATGTATATAGGTGGGTATATATAGTGTATATTGGAGAAAAAATATTTTAATTTTTTTTAAGTTTTGACCGGTTGAACAGAGTTAGGTTTATTGGGTCGATCCCAAGTTGTTCCTAAAAATATTACTGTTGGGCCCAAAACTGGACCGGCCCGTTAAACTTGGCCCGGATCCAGATTGACCCACAACTCGCTTAAAAGTGACGGGCCGATTTCGGATTGACCCGTCCCGGCCCAATTGACACCCCTAATTCCCACATAAAAGTATGTGTTGAATAATAAAATACTTGATTCGTCGCATAAAATCATAATAAGTACTACAACATTTAGTTGGAAGTTATTAAATAAATATTTGCACTTAATTATAAGAATTTTTGGATTTTTTCTTTTGCAGGATAAAATAAGGAATAAGATTAATATGCATATTAGAAATAGGTAGGAATGCACATTGGTTGGTTTGATTAGGTTTTGTGTATTATTAGTTTGATTTATTATTTTTAATTTATAAACACGCTAAATCAATAATCAATACGATATATGTTATTGCTTTTCGGTTTATCGATTTTGGATCTTTAACGGTTTGATTTTTGGTTTTATGAGAAAATGTTCCTTTAATTTTTTGTGCTTTCATTTCATAATTTCATATGTTCATATATACATGGGTGGAGCTACACTTTGGATAGGGGGTTCATCCGAACTCTCTTCAACGGAAAATAATACATATATATACAGTTAAAATTATTTTTCAAATATATATAGTAGGTGTCAACCCCCCTTCTGTTAGTTCGTATATTCAATCCCCGATGAAAATCCTCATTCCGCCGCGGCATATATACACTTACTTTCATGCATTAAAATCTACACTAATTTCAAGTAAAAACAAATTAAAATTTATTATTACTAAGACAAACTTGTCTTCTTTTTGGTTAAATGACAAACTTGAAGCCAACAATAATAAAATACGAAAATAATACGGTATCTATTTCTATATCTATCTATAATCTATAATATATTAAAAGTGTGAAAACCCTTTAAAAAGTAATTTGAATTTTTTGTCCTTCGTTAAAAGACTTTCCTTTAGACAAAACTATTTTTTCACTATTTTCTTCAATTTATTATTTAATTACTTTTATATTAATTAGACTTCTAAAATATATGAGACTTCTAAAATATGTGGAAGGAGAATCAATTAATACTTTCCTTTATACTAAGCAATTAGAAAATACTCCTAAAATACGATAGAAAAATACTCCTAAAATATGACTCTATTAAAGAAATACTTTTATAAATATTTGAGATGCACGTTAAACTAGAGAAGAAACTAGTTTACTTATTGTGAAAATATGATTGATGTTCATCTAACTTGATTTGGTTGCATGTCTAGATTGATGGATGCTCAATTTTCTAACCATCAACTTCTTCACTATTTTTGTTAACATAATAGAATTCAACATGTGTGTATATATATATCTTCTTTGTTTTCATTCAAGTCATTTTTTAGTGTCAAAACTGTCGCTCAGACAAGAATTATTTTCATCAAAACTGAAGTTTTGTGATTACTATTTTATTATTTTGTTGTAGTTTACAGATCGTAGATGAATTTACAGGTGGTAGATGAATGTCGGTCGCTTTAAAGAATTTTTTTGGGTAAATGTTAGGTTTAATTGTATTATTTTTATATCTCTATTTTGAGAATTTTTTTTTGTGTAAAGGTAAAGTTTAGTTGTATTATTTTGATATCTCTATTATCGTATTATTTTGTTATAGTTTACATGTGGTAGATGAGTATCAAATGTCTTTGAAGAAATTTTTGTGTAAAGGTTAGATTAAGTATATTGTTTTGATGTCTCTATCATCGTATTATTTTATTGCAGTTTATAGATGAATGTTGATCGACTTTGAGAATTTTTTTTGGTAAAGATTAGGTTTAATTAAATAAATTCTTCAAAAGATGTTGAATATAATTATTGCATTCATCTTTATTATTTAAATAAATATCCTATTTAGTGTAACGTTTGAACTCAATAAAGTGAGGTACACGCGCGAGGCGCGTACACCTAAACTAGTATATTTAAAATCTAAAATTCACTAATATATAATTAGGGATAAAATATAATTTCAATATAATTTTATTGGATTATCGATTAAACCATTAACTAAAAACTTAAATAAAAAATCGAATTGATAACTCGATAAGAAAATTTCCACAATCATTTAAAAATCGTTAACTCAAAAATCCAATACAAAATAAATACTTCCTCCGTTTAAAAAAGAATGACCTACTTTCCTTTTTAGTCCATTTCAAAAAGGCTCCTTTCTTTTTTCAGCAATACTTTAATTTCAACTTTCCACATGACATGTTTAGGACCATAAGATTAAAGGGCATTTTGGTATATTTGATACAACTTTAATTTAAGGCCACAAGATTTAAAAATCTTCTTTATTTTCTTAAATTTTATGTCAAATCAAAGTAGATCATTCTTTTTAAAACAGAGGGAGTAACATTTTTTTTTTCTTTGATTTATTAGTTAAAAATTTTTTTTACACGCCCCTAAAAATATGAAGATCGCTCAAACTATCTAAAGACAAAATAATAAAAAATTAGAGTAATGTATACTTTATCGATATTCTATCATCATTCACGTCATAACAATCTCTTATCAATCACAACATAAATGATTCCTATAATACTATATTTTTAAGACAGATAAAATTGACATTATAAATAATTCCACTCCAATTAACTCAGCCCATGAATGTAACTGCCTAATTGAAGTCTGCATGGTGTACACATGCAATTTTGTCCCATCAATAATATTTCTTATTCTGATATCATATAATTTAACCTTTTTTATATTTTTTTCCCTAAAAATAAATAATTACCTCATCTTTTACATATTTATGTATTTATTTTTTATTTTGTCTTATTCAAATAACAAGTCATAACAAACTTTATCTCATTCTAATATTCCAACAATCCATCCAATCAAAAATAGACACCTAACCTCTACCCCTCCAATTAAAAGACAATACCTCACCACCTAATACCCTCCTAACTCACCCCCACTCACGTGACTCCCACCCTCATCACATTTCTTGCCCACAAAGGAAAATATGGATGTACATACACCTAGAAAATAAAAAAAGAAAGAAATATATAGAAAAAGGCAACTTCTAGAAAATTTTCATACAAGATACCGACACCCTTTGCACCTACCCAGGGATCCCCTTGTTTTTTTTTTTCTTGAAAAATATATACAGAAGAGTACACAAAAAGTAGGGGGATCTTCTTCTAAAAAAGCTCTCCATTCACAAGACCCACCCATGAAAACATACAGATACTCGTCATTTTTTTGGATGGAATTGATTTATACCTCACCATAGCTATACACTGATACTCACTAAGAAAAAGAAGGATTTTTTTTTCGCTCTTGGACATAAACACACAGACCCCCCAACCTCCATTCAACTCCATTTTTACATACACATACCCATATATATCTCCATTCGGTAACAGAAAAGGGAGGTTTCAGGTTACTGTTCCAGTAGTAGCATCACCGGAATCATCTTCTCCGTTAGTCGTTCGTATAAGCCGGTCTCAAATCTCCCAAATCTTCTTGTTTTTTTTCTTTTCTTTTAAAGAAGAAATCTCCCCAGAAAACGTTAGATTTCTGGAGTTTAAGCCTTCTGCCGTTGTCTCAGCTCGCCGGAAACTTGGTCTCGTTGGTTCGGTCCTTCCATTTTCTTTTTTTGTTGATTGGAAATTCTGGTTTGGTTGTTCGTCATTCTTGGCTGATTTTGGTTGATTCGGGCAATACTTAAGTGTTTGGTCTAGCTTTGTTCATCGATTTCACTTGTAGATATATTTGGTTCGAATTGAAATTTGGAGTTTATTGCTTTCTTGGATTGTTTCTCGACTGATTCGGAGGATTGGGCTTTCGTTGGCGTTCTTCGAGGTTCTTGGACGGTCTCTTATTTCTTTTATTAAGTCAATTGAAAGTTCTTTGAGATTCAATTCTAACGTCTTTTTTTTTATTTCCCCGTGATTACGAATGATTTATATTTGAGCATATTCGAATCCTCGTTGTTTCTTTGTTTGATGTTGAATTTGGAGTTGAAAACTTGATTGATAAAATGTATATAGAATTGGTTTAATCATTAAGAATGAATTTGGGGGTCGGGATCGAAAATTGATAATCGAATAAGTCGAAGGTTGTTTATTTTGATTCATTACTGAATATTGTTGAATTGAATAGCATCATGATTAGGCCATCGAATGAATAGCTAAAAGTGGGTTCAGGTAGACAAATATTTAGGAATAAGTGTTTTGCTCGTTGAATTATTAAATGTTTGAAATGCGTGTTGAATGGTTTGATTTTATTACTTTTGGATCGAATGTATCATTTAGCCGGGGAATGCCTCGAGACACATTGTATTTATTCACTGGGGAATGCCCTGACGTCACTACAAAAAAAACCACATTTAGCAACGAATTTTTTACAACAAGGACATTTTTGTCGCCAATTAACGACGGAATTACAACAAAATAGAACTTTTGTCACTAAATAAATGAAATTAAATTAGTAGCCTAATTAGTGACGGATTAACGACAGAAAATAAAATTTGTTGCTATATTTTGGCGGTAAATGTTGGCGCCTTTATTTTGGTGACAAAATTAGCGACATAAAAGGTGAGAATTTTTTTTGACATGGTGGAGACGGAAATAGCAACGAAATTGTTATCACTAAAATTATTTTACCATTTTTAAAAAAAATATTAGTTATATTTTTATTGAATAATTAGCAACGAATTTACAATCCGTTGCTGAATCCGTCACCCTACCAACTAAATATTAGGGCAAAGTCTTTTATTTCACTTTGTTCCCAAAACATAGTATCATCTGCCTCTCTCTAAAAACAAACTCTCCTTTCCCTTTTCTCTTAATAGAGAAAGGGGAATCACTCAATATCAATCAAAAATGGAGTCAATCGCTCAATTTTGAATCTAAATTAGAGTTACTATTCTAAATCTCGTAATGTGAGTTGTGTTTCCTCTTTCAATTTCTTAATTTCTACGTTGGAAGTCACTTGTAAATGGTAGGTTTAGGGTTGTTTGAGCTCTTTCACTTAGGTTTTCCTTACTACTGTTGATATTATATGTCTTTATGGTTAATCGGTGGACAATAGCATGTACCGTATTTTCTCTCTTAGTTGTCTTAGTGTAGTATACAAAAATTTTCATATCTTCTTGGATTTCTTGTTTTGAATTTAAAAGTTGTTTGCGGACTTTGTTTTGGCTTATTTCTAGTAAATGAGTATTATTAATGAGATTAAAAGTTTAAATTTGAAAAAACTAGAGAAAAAAAATTGCTTCTCTAAACCCAGAGGGGTGGTTCGCAGAGATGGAGACTACCATCAAGTTGTTCATGTGTTGATATTTGCTGAGAGTACATAAGAACTACTTCTCCAAGGACGTGTTGATTGCAAGGATTCCTGGGTTGGTCAGTGGGATATCTCAAGTGTCGGTCATATACTCCTTTACAATCTACAACTTGCTAATTTTGTAAGTGTTTGGCATTGTCTTCTGTATGTTGCTCCTAAAAAAGTCGTGTTTGGATCTGTTAAACAGAAAATCTTTCTCTGACCCCGTCAAGTTATTTTTTAGCTCTTTTTTTATATAGTTGTGAAACTTCACTGCATTATATTTGCTTTATTTCATTGCAAATGAATGAAGGATGGGAATGACCTCATATAAGCAAATTCAGTAAATTAGAAATGTTGTTTGTAAGTTGGAAAAATGCTTTAATTTCTGACTTTTATGTTGCAAGTGTATATCTATTGAAGAAGTTCAATGACGAATGATGTTATGAGAGGCTTGGCTATTGCATACTCTTTATAGATAGTTATATTATGTCTATCTACTTCCCGTTCCTGTCATGGATAAGTACATAGTTACATGGAAAACCATTTGAAAGTTGAACAAATATTTTATTTTCTGATGTCTATGTTGTATGTGTATATCTGTGGAAGAAGATCAAGTACAAATGCAATGCAATATTTAGCAAGTTGAAGCTAGCTAGTTTTTCTACCATTTTATTCTAAATATAAACTCTTTTATTTTGTTTTTTGGTAGGGTAAGAATCTTGTTATTGGTAATTAATATTGGAGACTCTAGAGCTGTGTTGGCTACGAGAGGCGAGGATGATTCTCTCACTGCAGTGAAATTGACAGTAGACCTTAAGCCGGATTTACCAGGTGCATACATGTCTATATCTTGCTGCCGGCACTGTGACATTTTTTTTGGAAATTGTGTTGATCAACAAAATTACCACTTAATTTCTATTCAACTCTAATCTCGGATTAGTTGAGTCTGTCTATTCGAATCCTCTGTATCATATATGTCTCTTTGATGAATCGTGAGCAGATTTTTTAAGTTTATATGACTTTAATACGAATCAACTAACATTTTGGTTTCTAAAATATTATTATAGACATATTTTTGGGTCCTTCAGTTTCTGTTAAAGAATAACAATAATGAATCTTAATTTTTATATGACCACTACCATATTTACTTATTTTCATTTAATGAAACTTTAGTATTAACTGATTGCCATTAAATAAATCAGTAATTATGCTTAGTGTGGTTGGAAATGTCCCACTTAATTATCAACTTATTTGGACAATACTTTCAAATATGAATTGAACATACAACAGACCATAGTATATGTATCAGAAAATAGTCATGTCGTTTTAGTTAAAGTTGCGAAATGTTAGTATAATTTATCGTATATGTAAGAGCTTTGAAGGATATAGTCTTGTTTAGTTGTTCGTTTCCTTTTTGATACGCCCATGAAGTTTTTAATCTTTGGTTTACATATAACACGTTAAGGAAATTTCAATTGGCAAAGCATGAAAAAAAGATTAGGTATATATAAAACCCAGAAATCTTGGCTCCACCTCTGCGTAGACATATATATTCTGTGTGGCATCCTATGTGGTAAATTCATGTCTTATATGACGTTGTATTATGTCACTTACGAATCCTCTGTATTATATACCATACTGATGAAATTTCACACTTTACAATGATCATCTACAACTTTCTTATTTCTTTTATTTCAGTAGTGGTTAGCTGTTACAATTTTGGAGTGCATATGATCATTCTAGTATCAATAATTTCATCTAGTTTCAACTGTCCTAGTAAAACATGAACTACAACTTCTAAACTTCTGTAATTAGCTATAAATATTTAAATATATTATTTCTTGAATACACTTTTCTTATGTAAAGAGAGTTTGACTAACATAAGGATTATTGTCTGTATGTGAAATTTTACACCCCCTTGAAATGTTGAATGTTCTCTCCCATGTGATTGCATACACACATGGTCATGATGGAAAATCTTTCGTTGATGAACGTTCCCGAATCTTCCATGTAAGACTAAATATTAATGTAGTAGTTTACTTAATTCTTATTTTTTTCGTTTAAAGTAGTTTTTGGCATCTAATCATTTTTAAGTACAATCCGTTATAATTTCACTTTCTCTATTACAGGAAAAATTTGAAGAAATATTACGAGAAAAAATATCATCAGAATCTGATATTGATCAAATTGAAGCATATTACCAAGCTGCCGGAGGAGAAAAGAAGCGAAGAGTATTTTGGTCTTGGATTTGAAGCAAAAGGCTACTACGGGCAAACTCTTTGTGTTTCTTGTGGAAAGACTTCATCTTCAGCTTCTCATGAATTGTGTTTAGCTTTTGCTATCTTTGGTATTGTGGATGATGTAGATTGTTTTAAGGATAGCTGGTTGATATTTGGTACTATGGATGTTTTGGACATAATTATGAGTTTAGATGTTACGCGCTATGTTTGGTATTCTGGATGTTTGATTTTGCTATCTATATATGTGGGTTCTTTTGTATGAATGTTGGATATTTTAAGAAGATTTTGTTATCTATATATGTGGGTTCTTTTATGTGAATGTTGGATTTTTTAAGAATTTTAAAAAATTGGGGACTAAATAATAAATTTTTTAGTGATGGACTAGCAATGAAATATTTGATCACGAAATAATCAAAATGACGAAATACAACATGAAATTAGTAACTCCATTTATAAATATAACAATGAATATATTCATTGCTACAAAATGGCAACGGATATAGGTTGTCTCTATGACGTCTATGACGTTGCAAAATTGGCAACAAATTTTATTTTTACCATTGCAAAATGGTTAGCAACGCGCAATATAGCAACGACACATATTCTGTTGTTGATCCGTCTCTAAATTCCTTTAGCGATGGATATATGTTGATTAGAAACGTTATCAGTCTGTTGCTAAACATAATTTTTTTTGTAGTGGTACTATGTTGGCGGAAGACGTTCGTGAGGAAGGCCCGAGGCATCGGGTAAAGCCTGGGAGCGTAGTTAGGATTAGTATAGGTTAGATATGATTTATTTTCGCATTTTTATTTTGGAACTGTATAATTGGACTGAACACTATACTTTTATTCATTTTATTTGGTTTGTTTGTTTGATTGCTTTACGTGCTTCTTTGTGGTTTATACATTCGTAGTGTCAAATTAGCCGATACGCTCTACCAAGCGACTATGGCTGAACCATGGGATCGAGGGGTGCCTAACACCTTTCCCTCGATCAACAGAATTCCTTAGCCGAAATCTCTGTTCGCAAACCAGTCTTAAAGAGTCAAGTCATTTTGAAAAGACTTTTTCAAAGGTGACTTGGCACATCGGATTACATCAAGTGGCGACTCTAATTTCAAATATAAAAACAATCCTTCTTCGAAACAAATCATTTTCTTTTGTCACTTAATAATAAGAACCCTTGCGAACCTAAAATGAATCCTTTTTGGAGTTAAAAAAGGGGTGTGATATCTCTGGCGACTCTGCTGGGGATAACTTTTCAGAATTTGAGCTTTTTATGGAGTCGTATTGGCTTTGTTTGACATTACGAGTGTATAGACATTATTTGTGTTATTGTTATCACTTTTGTGCATTTTCGTGCTCTTTGTTTACAGTATTTATCCTATGTGTTACCACTTTTATATCTGTCATCATGTGCATAACCCGAGTCTTACTTTTCACAACAAATCCATAGTACACATGTTGTACACAACCTCTAGTTGAGTCATCCTTATTTTAGGGGGGGAACCGTCGGTGTTATGGAGTAGATGGAAAGCAAAACAACCACTATCGACCATACGTTCCCCCGAACAGCCTTGTTAGTGAACCCCAACGTAGGTCAGCCTTTAGGTCATGCTCATGTGCATTATATTGAGACCTAGTGGGGCCCACTTGGTCCTTTGTAGGAGACTCACCTCTAAAGCATCCCTATGTGCTAAATATTGCATTTCTGAGGGTAACGTGGTCATTTGACAGACTGATTTGGGGAAAAATTGTGTTAGAAGTAAAGTAAAAAAAAAAAAAAAAATGAGAAAAAAAAGAAGAGAGTTTTGCAGTTTTTTAGAGTTCTTTATGACTTTTATTTTTCACAATTCAAAAATTCAAAAAGATTTTCTTACCTGTTTTACGCATTTACTCAAAAACAAAAAAAACTCAAAAAGATTTTTTCTTTATCTCCTTTAGCATGCATTCATAATTCGAATTAAAAAAAAAATCACTTTTAGGAGCTTTTTATAAAAGAAAAATTAAAAAAAGATGCCAAAAGTTTTGTACATTTCCTATAATGAAAATACCAAAAAGATTTTTCTTCATAATTGTTGGTGTCAGTCTTAGTTGAAGTGTCTAATTAAAAACCCAAAAAGATTTTTATTCGTTTGTCTTTGGTTTTGTATCTTAAGTTAGGGTCAATCTATTAGTTAATCGGTAATTGTTCAATCTGGACGAACTACGCATACCTGATTTCGGATACGTAGGCAACCCTCGGTGGTTCCGATAATCTTTATTTTTGGCCTTTGTCTTAGTTTTAGCCTAGGTTTTTCTCCCCGTAATCTAGTGTTGTTAGTTGTTCCAGCCAAGTAGTCTGATTTTATTCAGTGGTACTGTTCGGCGATTTGTAGTCATAAACTGGCATATTCCTTCGACATGTCCACATTAAAGTCTTAAGGGTTGGAAATTTTTTGCTCCTATCAAATTTTTGAAATAACATCGTATGTGTTATTACAGGGATGGATTTTTCCACCAAGTTTAGAGTCCTGATGGTTGTCAAGGTGCCCAAAAAGTTAATCAAGTGGTGGGGCATGTTTAACTATATTGACCAGCAGAAACTGATTAAAATATTAGGAGATCTTATAGAACTTCTGCATATTACCTCTCGTCCAAATCTAATAGAGGCAGTGTTGACCTTTTGGGATCTAAGTAGTTTGGTGTTCAGGTTTGGAAAGTGTGAAATGACTCCTACTTTAGCAAAAATATTTGGTCTGTTGCATTTTCCCTATATCAATAAAGGTATGATTAGAGTTTGAAATCATACTGGCATGATGTTTTTGCAGTGTTGTGGGTTAAAAAGTAAAGATACGTATTTTGGTTGTTTGAAAGGTTCGTAGATTTCCTTCGATTTTTTGTTTGCTATATTCGGGCCCTCAGAAGGTTTTGATTGCTTTTGGGATGAATTTCATATGACTAAGGAGAAGTGGGAGAGAAAGCGTCTTGAAGTCTTCACCCTCACTTTGTTAGGTACTTTAGTGTTTCCACTAGAAGAAAAACGCATTAATACACGTTTGTAATCTGTAGTGATGGTCTTGTTTCATGAGGAACAAGGGGACAAGGTTACCATCATACCTATGATCTTAACAGAAATATATAAGGCTTTAACCAAAGTGAAGGGAGGGATGAGATTTTTTGAGGGAAGTAACCTGATGTTGCAACTATGGTTGATGGAGCATTTGCATGTGCCTTCTCTAATTAGACCGGATGTGATTGACCGTTGTATGCCCAATCGAGTGAAAGCCATGGGACAAAGAATACACATTGCCAAATTCTCACTACCCGTGGGAATCGATGCTTGGATTGAATTTCTCGAGTCAAGTACTGAGGATAACATTCTATGGAGATGTCTATGGCTTTGTCCAAAAATAATCTTATCTTTGTGTCAGATGCAACTCCTTTTGGTTATGACAGGACTTAATTGTACTCGACCATACAGTCCTGCTAGGGTAATGCGTCAGCTGGGTAGATCGCAAGACGTCCCACCCGTGGTGGATCTGCTGAAAGATATTGAGTACTTTAAGAACCAAGCCTTAGGGGAGAGCAAATACGAGCAACTTTGGAATCACGCAACAAAAATGGGTATAGATACTTTTAAAGAAGGGTCAGATAACCCAAGGTACAGTTTGAGATATGAGATCTGGATTTAATCTATACCTCGGGGTGTTAGCAGGCCATTACCAGTGCAACATAGAGGAAGAATCCGAGAAGAATGCATTGTTGATGACAATCAGGATGAAAGTGTGGAGGCCAAAGTAGAGACAATGAGGGTTCAGTTATCAAATTTGCTCAAGACTGTAGAAGGGTGTGAGAACAATCTTTTCAGGTGCACTTCCCATGAGGCGGGAATACGTGCCAGAAGCTTCTTCCCAAATATCGAGGTGTATTTGCAGGATATGCTATGAAGTTTGAATGGGAGAAAGAGAACTTCACAGATAGTTCCATCTCAGCTAGGGTCATCACGCAGAGCACCAGTTTGAAGGAGCATTTCTTATCTTTTATTTAGTTTGAGTCTCTTATTTTCTGTTATTACAAGGTGGTGTCTTTGTCATATCGGCATTAAGATGCTTTTGGAGTCTTTATTAGGAGAATTATATATGTCAAATTATTGGTCTAGAGCGTTGTTTGGTATTTGTTGTTTAGTTTTAAAGTGGTCTTAAATTTGGTGTATGTTTAGTTGTTTCTTTATCAAAATGTTGCGATGTTGCGTCATTCTTTCTTTTGTTTGTTTTCGCTTAAAGAAAAAAAATTAATAAAAATCATCAAAAATCATTAATTTTCTGGTATTTATGCATGGGCGGCCCGAACTACGCAAGATCTGATTCATGAACAACGTGATACGTAGGCAACCTACTTTTGGGTTCGATCTAATCATTTTATTTCATTGTTTTTCATTATTTTTCCTCTTTTAAAGAAAAGCAAAAACCATAAAGAATGATAAAACGAAGGTAGATAGCGAGAGAAGAAAAGAAAGAAAGGATGATGAGACAAGAAAGAAAAAACAGAGACTGATACAAAAAAAGAGGGAAATGAGGGCGAAAGAAAAGTGGTATGGTTGGAGGAAAGAAGCAAATGAGTGTAGATGAAAATCGGGGTGATGTTAAAATGACCTCGCTACCCTCAAAGGCTGGTAGGAATGAACATGAATCTAGGACAATTTTACTAATGTGATTCCCATGCTTGTTGTGTGACCTAATCCTAATGGGTGTTGTCTTTGATGAACATGTTTCTTTCAGATAACAGTGATGGGTTTGCAACACTCTGGATAGTCACCCGTACTTCACTAGATCAAAAGCAAAGCTTGCCATGGCTAGTAGGGAGATTGAAAATTCACTCATTGACCCAGAACACAATGATGAGGTATTGAGACTTAGACAATTCTTGCTAGATCTGCACCAAGCATGGGTAGTGGCATACCTCCTCCTCCACTCCCTGAAGATTTTGGAATATCCCCAATTGCCCACCGCTCTCTCAGGTGCAATTCTCTGTTCCCATTAAGTCACCAGAGCACATACCAGGATTCACTCCGCAGAAATATTACCCTGGCACTTCTAGTGTGCCCCTAGAAGTTCCTCAACCAAGGCCCGTGACTCAGCCGGCGCCACCGGCAGCGCCTTTTTTCGTGGCTTCATCACTACCTGAAGCTCCCAATATGCTGTGCATCTGACAATGGTGCTTCCTCGGTCTGCTAGTAAGCCAGTATTGAAGGTTTTGGATATTCAGTATTATGCCCCGGAGCCTACTTTCAAAATGAATGAACAATATGGGTACGCTCAGACACTTGCATTTTCATTTGATATGGAGAAACCCGTCGCAACAGAGGAACAAGAGGTCATAGCATGGAAATTGAAAATTTTGGAACAGGCCATGAGGAATCTGTAGGGAACCAGAGATTATAAGAGTGTTTCCTATAAAGATCTTTGCATGTTCCCAGACGTCAACCTTTCCCTCGGTTTTAAAATTCCCAAGTTCGAGAAGTATGCTGGGCATGGTGATCCCGTGGCACACTTGAGATGTTATTGTAACCAATTGAGGGCTGCAAGGGGAAGGGAAGAGTTTCTTATGGCTTTCTTTGGCGAGAGTCTTTCCGATCTAGCTTCAGAATAGTTTATCGATGAAGATATCAACAAGTGGAACAACTGGGATGACTTAGCTTTTGAATTTGTCCAATATTTTCAGTATAACGTCGACATGATTCCTGATAAAAAATCCTTGGTCAACATGAAGAAGAAAAACACTGTAGGCTTTAAGGAATATGCGATAAGGTGGCGTGAACAGGCCGCCAGGGTAAAGCCTCTAATGAAGGAGAGTAAGCTGGTAGAGGTCTATTCAGGCACAGGATGAGACCTATTTTCAATATTTACTTTTGGCAATAGGAAAGTCTTTTATTGAAGTCCTCAAAATGGGAGAGATGATAGAAAATGAAATTAAGACCGGCCGAATAGTGAGTTTTTCCGCATTAAAAGCCACCACACAAGCGATTCAAGATGGATCTGGCGCGTTCAGAGGTAAAAAGAAGAAAGAGGACGTGGCGACCATTATTGCTGGATCCAATTCCTATCCCAAAAGACCGCCTCGCCCCTATCCCCAATCCCAAGCCCAGGACTATGTCCAAGCTCCATATATTCCTCCCCACCATTACTACCCTCCGCAAAACCGACCATATGCCATTCCACCCCCTTCTTACCCAGTATATAGCGCACATCCATATGCCCAAATCCCTTTTTACCTGCAATAGCGTGTGCAAGCTCCACAAAATTGTCCATCAGCTCTACCAAATAAGCAAAACCCTTCCATACTCGGTTTCCAACCCAGGCCTGAGTACAAGAAATAGAGGACGGTCAAAAATTATTTCACGCCTCTTGGGGAGACATATGCTAGATTGTTTGATAGGTTAAGAAAGATGAAAGTCTTAAGCCCGATTCAAGAAAGGTTTTCAAATCCACCTCCCAAGAATCTCGATTATTCTTTAAGGTGTGCATATTGTTCTGACATGCCAAGCCACGATATCGAGAAATACTGGTATTTAAAGAGAGTCGTCCAAGATTTAATCGATGCAAATTAAATTTTGGTCCAGGCCCCGGAGGTTCCAAACATTAACCAGAATTCGTTGCCAACCCATGCTGAAACTAATATATTAGAATTGATATATGATGGCAAAGAGTCATCAAGGTGTTATAAACCTATTGTCAGAATACAGACCAATGAGGATAAATCAGTGAATGTGGCGGATTCATTGAAATCAATATCATTGAGCCAGGAAGAAACGAGAGAATATAAAGTCCAAGAGAGCAAAAAGAAACCCGTGATCACAGTATAAGGTGCCAGAAAAGATGTCGATTTAAGTCAGGACAAACTTAAGTTAACGATGGTAGGATCTCCGGGTAAGCCTATCTTGATGGTGAAAGGGGAATTTGCAGCGTCTAGTATCATCAAACCAGTAATCCAACCTCCGATAGTTGATATGAAAAAGGTTCCCTAGAACTATAAGCGGACTGTGATGACCTATCAGGGGAAGGAAATAGTGAAAGATATAGATAAGGTAGGGGGTTTGACTCGGTCAGAAAGATGCTTCGTGCCTGAAAGTTTGAGGAATTCCAAGCCAATTGGGAGTGGAACTTCGTCTATCAAAAATCCTGTCACCGAAGAAGAAGCCGATTTTTTTTTTGAAAAAGATGAAGTTGCTAGAGTATTCAATAATAGATCAGTTGAAGAAAACCCCTGCTCAAATTCCCCTCTTATCCTTTTTATTGTATTCCAAGGAACATCGTGATATTATATTGAAGGTATTAGATGAAGTATATGTTCCTAGGGAGATTCTAGTAAATCAGCTTGAGAAAATAGTTAGAAAAAGCTTTGAGGCCAATCGGATCAGCTTCTCCGACGATGAATTGCCTATTGAAGGTATGGGGCATAACTGGAGTCTTTACATTATAGTAAAATACGAAGATTTCTACGTCACTCATGTCTTGATTGACAGAGGTTTAGGTACAAATAGCTTCCCTATTTCTACTTTGCAAAAGTTGAATATTGATGTTGAGAGGATCAGGCCCAACAATGTATGTGTCAGGGCTTTCGATAGTGCAAAATCAAACACCATTGGCGAAATAGAACTAATGTTGATTATAGGGCCTATTGAGTTCGCCATAGAGTTTCAAGTGTTGAATATAGACTCCTCTTACAATCTATTGTTGGGACGACCGTGGATCCATAAGGACAAGGAGGTTGCATCTACATTGCACCAGATGATCAAGTTTGAGCATGACAGGCAAGAAGTGGTTATTCACGGTGAAGGGGATTTGTCCACCTACGAAGATTCTCCCTTGTCTCTAATTGAAGAAAATAATGTAGAGGAGATATTTGTCTATCAAACTTTTGATACAGTGCCAGTAGATTGTATCCTCGAAGGACAGGTTATTTCGGGACCACAATTGTCTTTCGCTTCTATCATGATGGTGAGCGAGCTTTTAAAATATGGATTTGTGCCAGAAAAGGGTTTGGGAGTGTCTCTGCATGCTATCGTTCGTCCCATATATCCGAGAGAGAAGATAGGCACTTTTGGTCTGGGATTTGAACCTACGGCTGAAGATTTGAAGAAGGCCAAGGGAAGGAAAAAGGAAATATGGTCACTCCCTCGCCCAATGCCGCTACTCAGTGAATCATTTGTCAAGAGCGATGACACAAAACTTGTAGAATTTGAAGCTGAATTGGTTGATGACTTCCAAAACCTGCTGATTGATGTTGACATGGTTGAAGCAGGAGAGGGTACTAGTAAGGCAGACGTGCAGTTCATAGGTCCTGAGGTCCAGCTCAACAATTAGGAAGTCACTCCTCTCCCTGTCAGGAGGAAGTTTTGGTAGTTCATTTTGTTTTTCTTTCTATTTATCCAAGTTATCCAGGGTTGTAATTTGAAATTTAGCTTGTTTACATTCTGTTGTCATTTGTGTTTAAACCCTCCTATCTTTACTTTTTAATGAAATGCAATGTCCCTTTATTTTGTATCTAATATATTTTGTTTTTGTCTTTTTCTTTATACAGTTCTCTTTATGTTGATTCTAATGACATGACATGCATGCGAAATTTTCAGCCTGATCTTAAAATCCAAACTAATCAAGATATAATGAAGCAAGAGGGGGAATATGATGAAGAAGATGCACTAGAAAAAATAAGCAAAGAGTTAGAATAGTTTGAAGACAAGCAGAATCCTAATTTGAATGAAACTGAGACAATTAATCTAGGAAATCAAGAAGATGTTAGGGAAACTAAAATCAGTGTATATTCTTTCCCACAGCTAAAAGATGAAATGATTCAAGCATTAACGATTATAAGGATGTTTTTGCATGGTCTTATGATGATATGCCTGGTTTAAACACTGAATTAGTGGCCCATAAATTGCAAACTGGTCCCGCATTCCCCCTGTCAAACAAAAGTTGAGAAAGTTTAAGGCTGACCTAAGTATCAAAATCAAAGAGGAAATCATGAAATAACTTAAAGCCAAAGTCATTCGAGTGGCCTGTTATCCCACATGGTTATCCAATGTTGTTCCTGTCCCAAAGAAAGATGGCAAAATTCAAGTATGTGTTGATTACCGTGATTTGAACAGAGAAAGTCCGAAAGATGATTTTCTATTGCCCAATATCCATATTTTGCTGGACAATTAAGCTAAACATAAGGTAGCCTCTTTTATGGATTGCTATGCCAGATACCACCAGATCATTATGGATGAGGAAGATGCGGAAAATACATTTTTTATCACACCATGGAGGACTTATTGTTATCGAGTGATGCCATTCGGTTTGAAGAATGCTGGAGTAACATACATGAGAGCCATGACCACCATGTTTCATGATATGATGCATAAGGAGATTGAAGTCTATGTAGATAATGTGATTATTAAATCAAAGAGTCAGGCTAACCATGTTAAAGATTTAAGAAAGTTCTTTCGGATGCTTCGCAGGTATAATCTCAAGCTTAATCTGGCAAAATATGTATTTGGAGTTCCGTCTGGAAAGCTGTTGGGGTTTATAGTCAGCCATCGGGGAATTGAATTGGATCCCTTGAAAATCAAAGCCATCCAAGATTTGCCTCTGCCCAAGAATAGGACGGAGGTGATGAGTTTGCTGGGTAGATTAAACTACATCAGTAGGTTCATTGCTCAACTCACAACCACTTACGAGACCCTTTTCAAGTTACTGAAGAAGAATGTTGCGGTTGAGTGAACTAAAGAATGCCAGGAAGTGTTTGATAAAATCAAAAGATATCTATCAAATCCACTCGTGCTGGTACCACCGGAGCCTGGTAGGCCTTTGATCTTATATTTATAAGTCATGGACAATTTCTTCAGTTGTGTCTTGGGTCAGCATGATGTCACGGGAAAAAGGGATCAAGCTATTTATTACCTTAGCAAGAAGTTCACAACATATGAAGTCAAGTACACTCTTCTTGAAAGGACGTGTTGTGCCCTGACTTGGGTAGTACAGAAGTTGAAGCATTATCTTTTGTCCTATACTACTTATCTCATCTTTTACATTGATCCGTTGAAGTATATATTTTAGAAGCATATGCCAACAGGTGGATTGGCAAAGTGGCAAATATTGCTTACCGAGTTCGACATTGTATATGTGGCTCAAACCGCCATGAAAGCCCAAGCCTTAGCATATCATCTTGCTGAGAATCCTATTGATGAAGAGTATGAGCCATTAAAGACATATTTTCCTGATGAAGAGGTATTGTGTGTCGATGAAGTCATTATAGATGTTGATCTAGATTAGAAGCTGTTCTTTGATGGAGTTGTCAACGTGAAAGCAGTCGAAGTAGGTGCAGTTCTTATCTTTGAGGTGGGGCAACATTTTTCAGTGACAGCGCAACTTCAATTTTATTGTACCAATAACATGGCAGAATATAAAGCTTGCATTCTGGGTTTGAGGCTAGCTGTTGATATGGGAGTCCAGGAACTATTAGTGCTGGGGGATTCAGATTCGCTCGTCCATCAAATTCAAGGTGATTGGGAGACGCGAGATTTAAAGCTAATACCGTATCGACAATGCTTGAAAGATCTATGTTAATGATTTATTTCTGTAAATTTTAAGCATATTTCAAGAATTCGCAATGAGATTACTGATGCGTTGGCCACTTTGTCTTCGATGCTCTAACTTTCTGATAAGGCCTACATCGATCCAGTGCATATACAGAGTCGTGATCAACATGCTTATTGTAATGCCGTTGAAGAAGAGCTCGATGGAGAACCTTAGTTCTTTGATATCAAGCAGTACATCCAGTCAGGAGAATACCCAACACATGCCACCAATGATCAAAAGAGGACTATCAGGCATTTAGCTAGTGGATTTTTGTTGAGCAGGGGAGTCTTATATAAGAGAACCCCGGATCTGGGACTTTTGAGGTGTGTAGATGCAAAGAAGCTTTAAAATTTATGGTTAAAGTTCACTCCAGAGTATTCGTACCTCATATGAATGGTTATGTCCTGTCAAAGAAGATTCTCAGAGTAGGTTATTAGTGGCTTACTATGGAGAGGGATTCTATTCGATTTGTTCAAAAGTGTCATCAATGTCAGGTACACGGTGATCTGATACATTCTCCTCCTGCTGAGTTGCAAGCAATGGCGGCTCTATGGCCTTTTATAGCCTGGGAAATGGACTTGATGGGACCGATTGAGCCAAAAGCATCAAATGGGCATAGATTCATTATGGTGGCTATTGATTACTTCACAAAGTGGGTGGAAGCAGTAACTTTCAAGTCAGTGACAAAAAAAATGATAGTAGATTTTGTTCATGTCAACATCATTTGTAGGTTTGGAATTCCTAAGATGATCATTACAGATAATGCTGCCAATCTTAATAGTTATTTGATGCAAGAAGTGTGTCAACAGTTTAAGATGGCACATCAAAATTCCACTCTATATCGTCCAAAGGCTAATGGTGCTGTGGAAGCCGCCAATAAGAATATCAAGAAGGTACTGCGGAAAATAGTACAAGGGACTAGACAATGGCATGAGAAGTTGCCATTTGCATTGCTAGGTTATCGCACTATTGTTCGCACATCAATAGGTGCAACTCCATATTTATTGGTGTATGGGACAGAAGCAGTCATCCCTACATAAGTTGAAATTCCCTCTCTTCAAGTCATTGTGGAAGCAGAGATTAATGATGACGAGTGGGTCAAAATTCGATTGGAACAATTGAGTTTGATTAAGGAAAAAAGGCTAACGTCGGTATTTTATGGCCAATTATATCAGAAGAGAATAGCTCGAGCGTATAACAAAAAGGTATGACCCAGGCATTTTGAAGTTGGTCAGTTGGTTTTGAAGCGTATCCTTCCTCACTAGGTTGAAGCGAAAGACAAGTTCTCCCCAAATTGGCAAGGTCCCTTCATTGTGAAGAAAGTGTTGCCCAATGGAGCCTTATATTTAACAGATATTGAAGGCAAAATGGCAGAAATGGCTATCAATGCTGATGTGGTCGAAAGATATTATGTATGATATTTTATCCTTTGTTGATTTTATTGCATGTTTAGTACTTGCATTTTTGAAGATTGATATGATGAAGGCATTTTATTCTTCTATCCAAACATTATGTCATCCTTTGTTTACCCGTTTGAGCTTGGTTTTATTTTCTTTTCATATACCTCTTTTGGAATCAAAATAGAGTCAAAGATAAATGTCAAGAAAATAAGAATAAAAGAAAGAGTTCGAAAATTAAAAAAACAAGAGAAGAAAAAAATCAAATCAAAATAAAGAATAAGTTGATGGAACTACATGCGACCTGATTCTCCTCTCTTGGGAGTGATATACATACGTTGCCCTATTTAGGGCTCGGTTTAACCAAATAAACATTTTAGAGTCACCCAGTCAACAAAAACTGGGGCATGGGTTAATATGTTGTTTGAGTCGATTCCAAAAGTTGTAAGTCCCACCCCCACTTCAAGTGTCATTTGAGCCTCTTTCCATCATTTTCTAACCTTATCCAAAAGCCAAGTTACAACCAAAGAAAGTCTTTTAGATCAATTTTTGATAATGTTAAGGCTAAGCATGCAATGGATATGATGATACATTGTGGGGTACTACTTTTCTTCCTCAGCATAAGAAATCAGGAAAGAAATAAAAATGAGAGAGTCTTATTGGTGAAAATCCTCGTGGGCACCATAAGGCGATGGTGAGTCAAGAGAAATAAAAATGAGAGAGTCTTACTGGTGAAAACCCTCAAAGGCACCGTAAGGCGATGGCGAGTTCGAGAGAAAAGAGAAAAGTGAAAAGGAAAGAGATTTGTTGGCGAAAATCTTTTAAGATGTTGTCGATTGAATGAGATATATGGGTCCAATGAATTTGAAGAAGCGGCTCAGCGGCAAAGGCACGAACTCAGCAACAAATAGGAAGTTTGGATAGGAAGATCAAGCAACTTAATCCAAAATGCATGTCATACTCATTGGAGTTGGTTGCCGTATTAAAATAAGTTTTCTTTTTGAATAAGGGACATTGCCCTTTTATTTCATTTACATATTCATATTTTTGTCCTTTATGTCTTTATTTAAATAAAAGTCACCATCGTTTCTTTACATTTTTTGAGTCTATTTTGTGTCAAAACAAGCGAGAAAGAATTTCAAAACTTGATACCAGTCTTCCCAATTATATGAGGAAAAGCCAAGGAATAGCACATGAAAGAAACATGATCATAATTCAAGACATAGCAAAGAAAGTTCATCAACCGACAGGTTCTTAGATGCGTGAAATATTAATCTTTCAAAAGGGGAATCTCAGAGACATACTTAAAGAAAAACTCGATATTTGAGTCAAAGTCTTTTCCCCTGATCTGGTTTGGGTTAATAATGCGACAAGATAGGGGAAAGCGTCAGCGATCTGAAACAAAGATAAAAGGGACAACTGTTGGAGTAGAAGCCTGAGAAGCCAAGTGCTTTGTAAGCCACCACTAAGTTTCTAACTGACAATTTTTCTTTGTTGAAACAGGGTCAAATTTGCTTCACTTAATTCAGTTACCATTGGAAAAACACATCTATGGGAATTTACTTTATGTTCAGGACCCTCCTAAAAAATGAGATTTTAATTTCTGTTCATGAACCTCCTGAAAAATGGGATTTTACTTTATGTTCAGGATCCTCCTGGAAAATGGAATTTTACTTTCTGTTCAGGACCCTCCTAAAAAATGGGACTTTACTTCATGTTCAGGACCCTTCTGAAAAATGAGAATTTACTTTCTGTTTAGGTCCCTCCTGAAAAATGGGACTTTACTTTCATATTCAGGACCCTCCTGAAAAATAGGAGTTTACTTTCTGTTCAGGACCCTCCTGGAAAATGGAATTTTACTTTATGTTCAGGACCCTCCTGGAAGATGGGATTTTACTTTCTGTTTAGGACCCTCTTGGAAAACGGGATTTTACTTTCTGTTTAGGACCCTCCTGAAAAATGGGATTTTACTTTCTGTTCAGGACCTTCCTGAAAAATGAAAATTTACTTTGTGTTCAGGACCCTCTCGGAGAATGGGACCATACTTTCAGAAAATGAAATCTTTTTTCATCACAATCTTTGTTTGGGATAATTCTCGTTCTAGTTTTTTATTTTATTTTTATTTCAGGAACCCGCCTGAAGAAGTGGGTGATAAAACTGTAAGTCAGGAACCCGCCTGAAGAACAGGGTGATGAAATTGAAAGTTAGGAGTCCGCCTGAAAAACAGGCCGATAAGATTGCAAATCAGGAGCCCGCCTGAAGAACAGGGTGGAAAAAAAATTGAAAGTCAAGCAACAAGGTGAAGCAGTTGAAAGCCAAACCACAAGTTAAAGAACTGCAAATCAGGAGCCCGCCTAGAGAATAGGATTATTAAACTCAAGTCAAAAGTTCAGAAGAAGCTGCATAGATAGAATTTTTGTAATTTCATTTATATGTTAACTTGTAATTTTTATTTTTGATGTAATGACAGAGCCGCGGACCGGAACCTTGATGGAACCCCACTCGGCTCTCCAACTCGGTATAGTCCACCTCCTTCCGATATTTTAAGATACCCGTCACTAGATTCCCTCATAAATTGGGTAGGTAGGGTGTTCTAAGTCAAGACACGGTTGCCTTTCTTTCTTCTATTTCTTTCTTCGAATAATGATCGGGACAAAATTCTATCTTGTTGTCTACTTCTTTGTATGAAAACACTAGGTGTTTACATTCAAAGGGGGCATGATGTAGACACGTAATTTTATCCCATCAATAATATTTCTTATTCCAACATCACACAATTTAACCCCATTTATAATTTTTCCCAAGAAAATAAATAACCACCTCATCTTTTACTTATTTATGTATTTATTTTTTATTTTGTCTTATCCAAATAACAAGTCATAACAAACTTTGTCTCATTCTAATATTCCAACAACCCACTCAATCAAAAATAGACACCTAACCTCTACCCTCCAATTTAAAGACAATACCTCACCACCCAATACCCTCCTAACTCACCCCCACTCACGTGACTCCCCCCTCATCACATTTCTTGCCCACAAAGGAAAAAATTGATATACATACACCTAGAAAACAAAAAAAAAATAAAAAAAAATAAAAAAAGGAATATATAGAAAAAGGTAACTTCCAGGAAATTTTCATACAAGATACCCACACCCTTTACACCTACCCAGGGGTCCCCTTAGATTTTTTTTCTTGGAAAATATATACAGAAGAGTACACGAAAAGTAGGGGGATCTTCTTCTAAAAAAGCTCTCCATTCATAAGACCCACCCATGAAAACATACAGATACTCGTCATTTTTTTGGATGGAATTGATTCATACCTCACCATAGCTATACACTGATACTCACTAAGAAAAAGAAGAATTTTTTTTTTCTCTTGGAGATAAACACACAGATCCCCCAACCTCTATTCAACTCTCTTTTTACATACACATACCCATATTTATCTCCATCCGGTAACAAAAAAGGGAGGTTTCAGGTTACTGTTCCACCAGTAGCTTCACCGGAATCATCTCCTCCGTTCGTCGTTCGTATAAACCGGTCTCAAAACTCTCAAATCTTCTCATTTTTTTCCTCTTATTTTAAAGAAGAAATCTCCCCAGAAAATGTTAGATTTCTGGAGTTTAAGCCTTCTTCCGTTGTCTCAGCTCACCGAAAACTTGGTCTCGTTGGTTCGGTTCTTCCATTTTCTTTTTTTTTATTGGAAATTCTAGTTTGGTTGTTCATCGTTCTTGGCTGATTTTGGTTGATTTGGGCGATACTTAAGTGTTTGGTCTAGCTTTATTCATCGATTTCACTCGTAGATATATTTGGTTCGGATTGGAATTTAGAGTTTATTGCGTTCTTGAATTGTTTCTCGACTGATTCGGAGGATTGGGCTTTCGTTGGCATTCTTTGAGGTTCTTGGACGGGCTTTTATTTCTTTTATTAAGTCAATTGAAAGCTCTTTGAGGTCCAATTCTAACGTCTTTTTTTTTATTTTCCCGTGATTACAAATGATTTGTGTTTGAGCATATTCGAATCCTCGTTGTTTGTTTGTTTGATGTTGAATTTGGAGTTGAAAACTTGATTGATGAAATGTGTATAGAATTGGTTTAATCATTAAGAATGAATTTGGGGGTTGGGATCGAAAATTGATAATCGAATAAATCGAAGGTTGTTTATTTTGATAAATTACTGAATATTGTTGAATTGAATAGCATCATGATTAGGCCATCGAATGAATAGCTAAAAGTAGGTTCGGGTAGGCAAATATTTAGGAACAAGTGTTTTGCTCATTGAATTATTGAATGCTTAAAATGCGTGTTGAATGGTTTGGTTTTATTGCTTTTGGATCGAATGTATCATTTAGCCGGGGAATGCCCCGAGATACATTGTATTTATTCACTGGAAAATGCCCCGACGTACTATGTTGGTGGAAGACATTCGTGAGGAAGGCTCGAGGCATCGGGTAAAGCCTGGGAGCGTAGTTAGGATTAGTATAGGTTAGATAGGATTTATTTTCGCATTTTTATTTTGAAACTGTATAATTGGACTGAACACTATACTTTTATTCGTTTTATTTGGTTTGTTTTTTTGATTGCTTTACGTGCTTCTTTGTGGTTTGTACATTCGTAGTGTCAAATTAGCCGATACGTTCTACCAAGCGACCGTGGCCGAACTATGGGATCGAGGGGTTCCTAACACCTTCCCCCCGATCAACAGAATTTCTTAGACGGAATCGCTGTTCGCAAACCAGTCTTAAAGAGTCAAATCATTTTGAAAAGAATTTTTCAAAGGTGACTTGGCACACCGGATTATGTCAAGTGGCGACTTTGATTTCAAATATAAAAACAATCCTTCTTCGAAACAAATCATTTTCTTTTGTCACTTAATAATAAGAACCCTTTCGAACCTAAAATGAATTATTTTTGTAGTTAAAAAAGGGGTGTGACATCTAGTAGCTATCAGACCCGATCTAGTAAAGTACTCCCTTAATCGTTTTATATGCTTTGTTTTCTTTTTAATCAAACAATACAAATTTTGAACATTTTACAATATATGTCTTAATCAAATTGAGAAAAGAAAAATACAATTGATAATACTTTTCATATACTTTTTAAATATCTAAATTTTAATTTTAAAAAATTAAGTTAATCTAATCGAATCTAAGTATCTAACTTTAATACTAAATCAAATTGACTCAGCATATAAAAAATAATGGAGGGAGCATATATCTAAATTGAGTAAGGACCTACTACACATTCAGGGGTTGTTTGATTGAGAACAAATTATTTCGAGATAATTAATCTCCATATTAACTATTCGAGATTAGTTTTTTTTTGATAAACAATGTGAATATCATTAAATCAGCAACAAAGATCCATAAGTATAAACCAAGAGCACCTTTTCTTCCACTACATGTGGTAAGGATCAAGTCTCAAAAACTAGAAAAGCTATAAACATAATCTTTGATGAAAATTTCTACTCCTAATAGCTTTACGAGATAGTTTGAACATGTCTATTCTAGCCATCACTTCAGCTTTGATCCTTGCAACAGCATCAGTGGGACTAGTATTGATGTTTTTAAACAACCTCTAGTCCCTAGCATGCCAAGCATAGTACACCATTCCACTAATTAGATCAACAATAATTTTTTTCACAAATTCCTTTCAATGTCTTCTCTTCATAGCTTCTAGGATTTATTTGATATTTACAACACGTAACTTAATGCCTGCACACTGTATCACTATATATCTTATTGCACAAAATCATTTATATGTGACAAACAGGTGGTGGTTGGTTTCAGGAGCTTGTTTATCACACAAACAACATGCAACATCATCAATAGGGATATTCATAGGATCAATCTCTTTTTGTTAACAACCTGCTATGCACAGCTAACCAGAGAATGAACCTCTACCTAAAGGGTAATATTGTATTCCAAATAAGATCAGCTATGCCTACATTCACTTGATTTTCTAACATAGCTTGATAGCTCTTTGTAATAGAATATTACCCTCCTGCAGTGAGTATGTATATATATCTTGCACATACTAACTACTCATACCTTTGTTGAAGAATATCAACTTTCTTCAATACCAGCTACTGTCCTGTGGAGCTTTATGAGTCCATACATTTAGATCATCCTTTACGTATATATCATGCACCCATTTCACTCATAAGAAGTCTTTCTTTTGTACTATTTACCACAATAACCTACCAACAGAAGCCATATTCCACATGCCATACTCCTTTATACCCAAACCACCATACTTCTGAGGAACACATACTTTATTCCAAGCAACTAAAGGTACTTTCCTCTTTCCATCAGTATTTTCCCACAAGAACAGTCTACATTTGCTATCTACCGCTTTTAACCACACTTTGAGGCAATATAAATATTGAGCCCCCAAAACTGTATACTGAAAATAATATTGCAAGGACTACTTGTAATCTTTCTACATATGAAAGTCTACTTGCATAAGTAGTCTTTGTCTTTTGCACAATTTTATCTATCAACAAATGATAATTTAGCTTGGACCATTTCTTAGAGGAAAGAGGTAATCTCAGGTATTTTACTGGAAAAGTACCCTGTGAAAAGCCAGTCAAAGACATTAGCTGAGCTTTAACATTGTCCTCCATGAGAGCTAAGAAAATATTAGACTTTTTCATATTTACAACCAGCTCTGTAACCGCATTGAAATGAGCTAAAGATTCTTTAATTTTGATGATTGAACCTTCTTTACCCTTGCAGAACACCATCAGATCATCTGCAAAGATTAGATATGTGAGCTGCAAGGTTTTGCACATACAATGAAACTTGAAGGTTGGCAACAAACTCATACACTTTAATGTTCTAGATAGGTATTTCATTACTAAGATAAATAATAGGGGTGAGATAAGATCACCTGTCTAATCCCTCTTTTTCCTTAAAATTAAATACGTCCTTCACCATTTACCTTCATAGTAAACTTTGTTGTGGTTATACACAACATAATTCAGTGGACAGATTTCTCTGAAAATCCGTAGCCCTTTAGTGCTTACTCTAGAAACTCCCAATCAACCATATCATAAGCCTTCCTAAGATCTATATTTATTAAGTATCTATGAAAGGTTTTCCTGCTGTAATGTCTAAGTAAATCATGAACATATCAACACATTATGTGTCATTGATCTGCCATTGATAAAAGCTTCCTGGTTATTTGCCACTAAATGTTCCACAACACCTTTTAGCCTACTGAAAATGATCTTGAAAATACATTTGTAAACCATATTATAGTAGGAAATAGGTCTATATTGACGTGCCAACTCAGGATCAGTAACTTTAAGAATCAGTGCAATAGTTGTTGAGTTCAGTTGTTTCAATAGTTTACCGGTCTAAAAGAATTCTAGGACAACCTTAGTTATATCCTGTCCAACTACACTCCATGCAACTTTAAAGAACCTTCTCCATATTCATCTGGTTCTGGGATTTTGGTACTATCTATTAAGAATAAGAAAACTTTCACCTCTTTTGCAGTAAAAGAAGTGATCAACTTTATTTGCTGGTCCACTATTAATACTTCTCTATTACCAAATAAAATAGGAGCTTGCCTTGTCTTTTTCAGGTTTTTTCCAACCAAGTAAATCCTCATAATACTTCACAAATAGTCTAGCATTTTATCTAAATCATGCTGCTAGCTTCCTTACTCATCCTTTATCTGTGTTGTAGCTTGCTTCAACCTTTTATACTTTATAATGGAATGGAAGTATTTAGTGTTGTCATCACCTAATTTTAATCATGTAGCTTTGCTGAGCTGCTGCAAATACACCTCAGCTAAGTAGGAGGACTGCATGAACTTCATAAACATATCATTTTCAATATGTCGATTTCTTAAATATGATGGGTTAACCCGCAACTGCAATTGAGCTTGCTTGAGAGCTAATTTATCCTATTTTGCCTCATCAACAATGTTTCTGCTAAAAGATTTGTTCAACATCTTCAATTTTGCCTACAACTATTTTAGTTTCTGTACAACTTAAAATATTTTGCATCCTTGCATTGACATTACCCAACTATCTCTCACTATATTCAAAAAAGAGGGTGTTCACCCCATATATTGCAGAATTGGAATGCCTTGTTTCTTCTTACTCTTTTATCTATAAGCTTTACCTTAGCAGGGCAGTGATCACTGATGCCTTCAGGTAAGAAAGTAACTTTTTCGGAAGGCATAGTATCTAACCATTCCTGATTGATGAAAACATAATTAATTTTTGAAAACACTCTTCCATCAATTTCTTGTCATTCCAGTTGTACTTATTTTCTTGATAGAGTAACTCTATCAAGCCATGTTCTTCAACATATGTTGTAAAATCAGTAGCCTCAATTCAGGCCACTGGGTTTCCTCCAATTCTATCCCTACTATGCAAAACTGAATTAAAATCTCCTGATAGTATCTAGGGTTGATTGGTTCTACTATGCACCTCCTTACATACTCTCATAAGTTCCTTCTTTTCTATTTAGTGTTGAAAGCATAGACATAAGTAATTGTAAATGAAGCCTGGAATGGACTATACTTGACAGAACAAGTAACTGCTTGTGCATTCATATTTATTGAAACTAAATGGTAGAAATCTGGACGCCAAGTAATCCAAATTCTTTCATTGTAGTGGTGTCCCAAAGTGGTAACATAGGGCCAACCTCCAACCATTTTAGCAGCCACAATATCCATACTCTTAGACTTTCTTTTGGCTTCTAACAGATCAATTATTCTTACCTGTTCCTTATTACAAAGAAACTTAATCTCCTTCTTATTTTTGGGCTATTAAGCCCCCTAACATTTCAACTCATAATACTATCCATTCCCATGGCTCGGAATGGAAGTACTTCCACTATTACCAGTAGAAACTTGACTAACTTGCTTATTTCCTGGTTTGTGCAGGCTTGAAAGGTATTGTGACTACAAATTTGTTGGTTCTTAATTTGTGAAATTTTGCATTATCTCATTGGTGTATTCCACCCAACTGCATCTTTTTGACTTTTATTTTTCAAACTTTCCTGAGCTAGTATTTGTTGTTGCATCCCCTGTTGGTTGCCCTTTTTTGAACACTACTTCAGCTGGTCTACTCTTTCCTTCAACCTGCACTACATTATTCTCCTCCTGTTATACTTGTTGTCCAGTTGGATTAGGTTACTTTGGTCTATTATTCTTCCTGCAAAAATGCACTAAGTAATCATACTTGTCACAATATTTGTGTAAGATTGGCTTCCACTTATAAGTAAATCTTTTGTTCAATCAGATGACCTTTTTCAGTTTTAAACATAATAGTGTAAGGAAAAGTAGCATTCGTCTCTATTTCAATCAATAATCTAGCGAAATTCATCTCTGCTTTCTTTTCAGTGTTGCTATCTACCATTAATGGCTTCCCAACCAAGCTCTCTATCTTACTCATGCCTTTTTTACTCCAATACTTGAAATCTAGCTCTGGTAGCTTGATCCAAATGAAAATTGTGCATAATTCTTCTCGGAAAAACTCCATATCTGGAGTCCAAGCTTGAACACTGAACGGTTTACTATCAAAATGATATATACCCCTTGTATCACCTCATTTTTACCAATTGTACTGTCAAATCACACTAGAACTACTCCATTTTATAGCATAATCACTTTATTCATCCCATGTTTACCCCAAATCCTTTGTATAAATCCTTTAATCACAACATATGGGGGATGAGGCCCAATACATAGCAAACTATAGAATTTTTCCAATATTCACCTTTTGAGCTTATATCATCCAGCTCAATTTCATTAATTATAGACCCACCCTGCATAGTAGGAGCTACATAATCCAGCTTAAAACCCTCATTTACCACCTTTTCAATATCAAAATTATCCTAGACTGATCCCTTTTTCTTTGACATTTCCTTTTCAATAATGTTTACCCATGATTTCTTTCCTGTGCTTAGTGGATCTGAACGTTGACTACCAGTATCCAAAACCATACCCAACCATTGCTGCTGAGCTTCTTTTTTATTAGCTTTGAGTATCACTGCATTAATTGACAAAGCCTTTGAAGGCCCAACTTGTATTGTTCCATTGAGTGACTCCTCTAAATTCGAAGTTAGGGATTCTACTATTTCATTGATTTTCTCCTCAATTGCACTTGAGCTAGTGCCAATTTTAACTCCAACAACCGATTTAAGCCCTAGACGTCTCGCCTCCTATAATGATTTAGTTTCCTACGCCATTTTTGCCTTCAGGGGTGGATGTCGAGCCCTCTTACCCATGGTTGGCACACTTTAGATTAAAATGCACCAAGAGAGAAAAAGCCATCAAGAGGCGACGGTCCGAACTCGGAATTTGTTATCTCGTCATGTATATGGGATAACTTATTATTCCATCACTAAGCTATAAATGATGGGTAAAGAATTCGGAGACTAACTAATACCTCCAACCAAATGCACGATAAAATGATTCTGTGTTTATCCTGGGACTATTATACCTCATATCCCACACTGGACATACCCTTAGGAAAATTGTAAAATTCTAACTACCTTATTGATCTAACTCTGAATTCCCTCTGTATCTTCTGCTGCTAAATTTTGTGACAAGAAAGGAAAAATTGAATTATTCTGCTCAAAATTTTCTTTTATCACCAATTTACCCTTTGACTAAAATTCACACAAAATCTCTACTTGTGCATGTAAATAAGTTCATCTTCTCCGCATTTCCTTATCCCAATTTCCATCACTTCATGAGATGTAGAAGGCAACATATCACAGCAATGCCTTTTTGGTGCTACCAACTGCATATGATATTAAATAAAATGTTTAACACAATTTAAAGACATAAAAGTCAAAATTATATGTTTGCAGAGCTACATGATCCGAAGGGTATTCAATTGAATCTGCTTAGTCCAAAAATTATGCCTAGCAAGTAAGGTATATAAATAATTTTTACACTATCAACATCAGGTTATTTTTAAATGTTATAGTAGATAACATATCTTTCTTTCAAGATTAATTTGAATCTCAGATATTTAGAAGGCTTACAATTTGGAAGGTCTTGGAGAAAAATATTATTCGTTTCATTTTGTGTCTTAACTTGACAAAACATGAAGTTAAATAAGACTTTTGATTTTGTGGTCTTAGATATATCATATGATTGCTATAAGGATGTGTCAGTATGGTAAAGCATGAATACTGAAAATAAACGGTTACTGCATATAAAAGATGCATTCTATTTGAAACAGACTAAAATGAAAGTATGAATTACCAGCTTTCTGTCAAGCTCTAATTTGTGAGAGAACACTCTAATTTCTTCTAATTTTCTTGGTGAATTCTTGCTCAATGTGCAATTTTTTCATGTTTTCTTCTTGTAAATGGTTTTGATCCCATCAATTCCCATAGACACTTCATCCAAGAAATAAACAACCTGCCTTCTACATGGATCAGACTCAAATTTCCTATTATTGAACTCATAAAATGTACCATAAGCATTCTTTTTCCAGGGCAAGCAACTCTCCTGCACGCGTTGCGCATCAGGCATTTGTACATTGTGCTAAAAAATTTGTACAACATAGCCCCATGACACTGAAATTGTCCACGAAAATCGACTATCGTAGCACACTGTTTGCTGCAAAATTCTGTGTGGATCAAATGTCGCACCATGGTACAAATGTAGCAGGGTCTTCATTCTTGACATGTTAGGGAAAATTGGATCAATTTTCTCCATGTGATGTAGAGATACCAAAGGTCTATTTGGATGTGCAGCTAATAATCCAAATGCATTTCCTTGAAAATCTATCTAGTCAATTAAATTTCACATAACCAAAACAAAAATTCAGCTTAGCCACAACATTCGAAATTTATAAAAGACTAAAACCAAAGGTTAATTTCACGTATAGTCTGTTGGAAAAATATTGAAAGATCACGAAAACTTTTGCAGGCTGAGGCGTGTCTATGACACTGTCCTTAAGAATATCTCGTCGGTTAAATCTTTAAAAATATTTCATCGATTAATTGTATTCCTGTACATATAACAAGTTCTTCTGGTACATTCACCTAATGTATTTCAAGAATAAAGTCGTAAACTATTTTTAGTCAATACTAAATTAATTAAGCTCTACTCACTAATATGATAAAGTCAAATAGGTCATTAACTATATATTACGTATGAATTCCCGATTGCACAGAAAATACAAACTACATGAGGTAACTTTTTTTTTTTTTGGTAGGGGAGAGGGCGTGGGTGGGTGGGGATCTCTTTTTGATGTCAATTGCTTTATTTTCTGTGCTAGAAATTGGACCGGTCATTTGCATTTTATGAAACAGTTCATTCGTAGTTGAGTTACTTTAATGCATAAGATAACTGTAAATTTATTGTTAAGAGTAAATAAAGTTAAATTACTTTAATTTGGCAAAAATATATATATATATATATTTTTATATTTGGTAAATTGAGTAATTGGTGCTGGTACATCATATTGTTCATGTGACACAACAGAGTTATGATCAAGAAAGTTGGATTTTGGGACAAGAATGAATGAACACAAAAAGTAAATAGTGCAAGCTAAACGAGAGACTAACATAAGATTCTTGATGCCATAACATGATAGGGTTTTGCTATTTACTCGAAAAAATTGCATATTTTTTTTGATGGTGAATGAAGGGGTTTATTGTTATTTGAGGAGTACTATATTGTATATGAATATAAAATGTCTCTACGCCCAAGAGGAAGTGTATATTTATTTCTTTTTGGCCTCGACGACTTTCACATGTTGAAAGAAAATACTTTTGACTACAAAAAGAGAAAGAAGACATGAGTATGACTGGTTATTTTTCAAATATGTTTAGGCAAAAATGGAATCAGAATTTGACAATTCTGGGGAATCAGAATTTGAGATTTATAGGTTCATGATTTTAGTTATTAGAATCAAAAAGCTGCTAGCTAGGTTCTATCGAACCCGTATTCTCCTAGTAACAACCTGTGCTTGAGGACGGAGCTAGTATACAGCTTCGACTGAACCTAGTAGCTTTAGTTTTGAGCTAGCGTCTGAAGTAGTCAACCTCAACCACTAGTTCGAGAGGAGAGGATTGCACAAGATCATATAAGAAGACCAATCATCCACTTTCAGCTGATGATGTGGATTTTTCAACACTATACTTATTTTAAGAAGTTCATTTAATATACATAACTTAGTAATAATTTAGAACTCAAATAACTTAAATGAGCTAAAATCTCAAACCTAAGAACTTTAAATGATGATTTTCACCGCTAACAACACTATCATTTTTGTCTTTTTTCTTAACTGACCAATTTCCCTATATTTTTAAATGTTTTTGTTTTGCCAGATTGAATAAGAAGTGTGCAAGTGGTGCTTTTAGAGGATTAATGTAAGAAAAAAATTGTTAGGGTTTTTGTCCTGATTTTCTTACTATATTTAAGTTGTACTATTTTTAGAAGGAAAATAAAAGTTACCATAATTACTTTTACTTTTCCTGAAAGAAAAAAAATATAATTCTTTTCCATATTTGGCTAACCTCTTTCTTGGAGGAAAGGTTTTGCACATCTATAAATAGATGACCCCCTTCTCATACCATAACACAATAGCATCTACAATGTAGTCTTTAAAGAGTCTTTGTTTTAGGGGGAGATTTCTCCCAATAAGTTTTAGAATTTTTAATTTTATTTTTAATATGTAGGCCGTTTGGCCAAACCATATCCAATAATATATTTTTAGTTTAATTTTTCATGTGTTGTCTGATTTATCGTCTCAATAGTTTGCAACTAATAACTTTCGCATGACGCCCTCTCGATTTCGAACCCAACAAGTGGTATAAGAGCTTACGGTTCAATGGTCCAATGGTGAGGTGACATGAGATTAAACAGGTTCAAAGCGGTTTCAAAATCAAGCTGCGGTTTCAAAATCAAGCTGCAACCAATTTGATGATAATGAAGATATATGTCCAAAAGCTACATGTGGAGATAATTGTCAATCATATTTTCAACAATTCTGCTGTCACATATTTGAAAATAAAGTTCACTTTTAACCCTGCAAAATGACTCCAATATTTTTAACCCGAAAAAAGCTAATATATTTTTTAACCACAAAAGCTCAATTTTTAAACATGCCAAACAACAGTGATATATGAAGAATATATATGAAGAACGAAGATCATGCACAAGAAGAAGGAGGATCAAGAATATTTTGAAGAAAATCAAGCTAAAAATGGGAGATTTGTTAGGATTTTTGTCCTGAATTTCTTACTATATTTAAATTTTACTTTTTTCTTAGAAGGAAAATAAAAGTTACCATAATTATTTTTGCTTTTCCTGAAAGAAAAAAATATACTCCCTCCGTTTCATTTTATGTGTCGCCATTTGGCCAGGCATGGAGTTTAAGAAAAAAAGGAAGACTTGGTAAAGTTTACCAAATTATCCTTTATCAAAAAATGTGTCAATATCTTTTTTTTATTTAAGTGAGACCAATAAGGGTAAAAGAGTAATTGTGTCTTTAAAAAGTTACCTAATAAGGAAAGGCGACACTTATTGTGGGACGAACTAAAAAGGAAATGATGACACATAATTTGGGACGGAGGGAGTAATTCTTTTCCATATTTGGCTAATCTCTTTCTTGAGGAAAGGTTTTGGACATCTATAAATAGAAAACCCCCTTCTCATACCATAACACAATAGCATCCACAAAGTAATCTTTTAAGATTTTCATTTAGGGGGAGATTTTTTCTCTTATTAGTTTTATGTTTTTTAATATTAGGTTTTATATGTAGGCCAATTAGCCAAATCATATAATAAAATTATGTTTTTAGTATTGTTTTTTGTTGTCATCTTATTTATTGTCTCATAGTTTGCAACTAATAGCTTTCGCATGACGCCCTCTCGATTTTGAACCCAACAAAAATTATGCGCACACACACCCGTAAAGTACATTCTACCTATTTAAAGCATGATATACGTTGATATAGAAGTGATTGATGGTGGTTGAAATGATTTTTAGTAGTGGTATGTGTACAAAAAGATAAAGAAAGAGATGGGTATTACTGGTTATGTTTTAACAATATATATACAGATAGCAACTTTAAGCAGAGGAGAAATCAGAATTTGACATTTAGGAATTCATGATTTTAATCATTTGAATCAAAATATTATTGGGTTCAATCGAGTCTATATTCTATTAGTTTCATCTGTATTGAAGAACAGAGCTGGAATACAGTTTCAACTAAAACCAATAGCTTTAGTTTTGAGCGAGTATTTGAGGTATTCAACCTGAAGCACTAGTTTGAACAAGAAGGATTAGACAAGATCATATAGAGAGACTTCTCATGCCTTTTTCAACCGATGTAGAACTTTACGAGACTATATTATTTTAAGAAATTTATTTAATATATAAATTATTATTGATATATAACTCAAATAACTTAAATGAGCTAGATTTTCAAACCTAAAAACTTCAAATGATGATTTTCATAATTAACAACACTTCCCTTGTCATTTTTTCCTTTTTTTCTTAACACACCCTTTTTCCTATATTTTAAAAATATTTTTGTTTTACTAGATTGAATAAGAAGTATGCAGGTGCTGATCTTAGTGGATTAATATAAGGAAATATAACGCGATGCAACAAAGACAACCCCAAAAGGACATTCTACCTATTTCAAGCATGAAATAATATTATATCTCATAAAATATATCGATATACAAGTAATTCATAGTGATTGAAATGATTTTTAGTAATGCTACGAGTACACAAAGTGAAAGAGAAGAGATGAGTATGATGACAACTTATGTTTTAAAAATACACGTATAGCAATTATGGGAAGAGGCAGAAACGAAATTTGATATTTATGAGTTCATGATTTTCGTCATTTGAATCAAAAAGTTTGTTGGGTTCAATCAAGCTCGTATTCTTCTAGTTTCGCCCGTGTTTGAGGATGGAGCTGGAATACGGTTATGACTAAACCCAGTAGCTATAGTTTTGAGTTAGCGTCTGCAGTGTTCAACCTCAAACGCTAGTTCGAGAGGGAGGATTAGACGAGATCATATAAGGAAATCAATCATCCATTTTTCAGCCAATATGAAACTTTTTAACACTACATTTATTTTAAGAAGTTTTTATATAAAATTAGTACTAATTTAAAACTCAATAAATTAAATGAGCTAAAGTCTCAAACCTAAAAACTTTAATTGTCCGATTTCACCTCTAACAACACTTTCCTTTTCTTTTTTTTTTCTTCGGTACACCCTTTTCCTATATTTTAAAATATACATTTCGTTTATCAGATTGAATAAGAAGTGTGCATGTGGTGATCCTAGTGGATTAAATATAAAGAAAAATTACGTGACACAACAAACACAACCCCGGATGTACATATCTACCGCTATTTCAATCATGAAATATATCTCAAAAAATAAAGTAATATACAAATGATTAATGGTGGTTAAAATGATTTTAGTACTGATTCGAGTATAAAAGAGAAAGAAACGATGACTATGACATGTTATGTTTTAAAAATATATAGAGAAAGTAACTCTACACAGAGGCGGAATTAGAGTTTGACATTTATGCATTCATGAATCACGAGGCAAGGACACTCGCTGACCATTTTAAAAACAGATGGTCAATATTTGATCAATTTGTCAAATTATGGCCAGTCGATCAAATAATTATCATTTAATAGCCATTAGACTTGTTTGGCTCTCCCTTTCCTTCTTGAGCCATTTCGGCCCATCAATTTTTTTCCAGTCATTTTTTTCACTTGTTTCACTATAATTTTTTTAGGTTTATAAAATTCGATTTCATTTTTTTAAAAGTAATTAAATATAATTATATAGAAATTGTATAATTATTGTATAAAATATGCATATATATATAAGATATATGTACAAAAACAAGATAGTATGCGTATAGAAACTGTATCGTTATTGGATAAAAGATATATCAGTGTAAAATATGTATAAAAACAGGATAGAATGTGTATAAAAATGTATATTGTTGTATAAAATAAGTATCTCAATGTTGTAACTAAAGATTGTATAAAATGCATATATAAATTATAAAATTGTTGTATAGAATATGTATTTTTGTTTATTATGTGTATAGAAACTGTATCATTATTGTATAAAATATATATCTATATAAGATGTGCATAGAAATTGTATCATTGTTGTATAAAATATGAATATCATTGTTGTATAAAATATGAAAAATAATCAATAAAAATACTTTTTTTGTATTTGATTGATAAAAAAAGAATACCAATTAATTTTTATTTGATTGTATTGAAATAAATACACTCTTTTCTTGCTTGATTGTGAAAAAAATATGCTACTGTGTGTGTATGTGCATATATATATATATATATATATATATACAATTAGTGTATATATATTATGCATTGATTATATATTAATTATATATTTGTTACCACGAAAATAATTATACATTCAATTTTTTTAAAACAAGGGCAAAAAAAAAAAAAAACAGCAGGAAAAAAAGAAATTGCAAAAAAGCAAGAGCGAAAATACACTCTTTTCTTGTTTGATTGTGAAAAAATATGCTAATTAGTGTGTGTGTGTGTATATATATATATATATCAACAATTAGTGTATATATATCATGCACTGATTATATATTAACTACATATTTGTTTCACAAAAATAATTATACATTCAATTTTTTTTTTTTTTAAAACAAGAGCAACCAAAAAGGAGCGCAAAAAAAGAAGTAAAAAAAAAAAAGCAAGAGCATTGATGTTTTTAATTTTTTTTTTTTTTGCCATAATACTTTTTAATTAAAAAAAAACAAAAAAACAAATAAGAAGAGTTAACGGCAATCAAAGCAGCGAAGGACTTGAGCATATCAAATTGGCCATTCGGTTGGGAATAAATACTTTCCGCCGAATGACTATTCTTGTCATTTCCCCTTTAATCATTTGATCAAAATTTTACTGGATTTTATCGGGTCCGCATTCTACTAGCTTCGCCCGTGTTTGATGAAACCAGTTAAAGAATTTGGACTAAATGCAATTCAATGATTGTGAATTTATATAACAATACGTGGAAGAGGGTTTCGAGTTTAATCCAAAAGTTTGGTGAGAGATGGTTGGTGGCCCAACACATTACATTATATCAAAAAAATAAAAAAATAAAAAAAACCAGTAACAAAATGTTAAGGGATCGTTTGGTTGCTTTTGTGGTGCAATTAGTTCCAACATAAACTCATCGTATTCACTAATAAAATATTTGATTGGTCGCATACAATTAAAACCAATATTTGGTTAACGTTAGTAAATAATATCCTTGTTTAATTATATATACTTGAATATCATGTACTTTTGCACAATATAATATGAAATTATTAATATCAATACGTGCTTCAGCAAAATGGGTATCATCATTTAAATATGTGCATTCCTATATAAGAATAATTATTTCATTATTAATCACCAAATAAATCAATTTATTTATTATAATTCTCGTAAAATTAGAATGTGAACTAAATAAATCGTAAAGTGAATAACTAATACAAACAGTAGTTATATATAGGATAAAAAAGTATATCATACAAGATAAATATATAATTTTTTGTGTGTTATGTAGGACATATGTCCTTTCAAAAAAAGCAAGCAAGAACCTAACATCTTTGTTATGTGGATCGGAAGATTTAGAAAATAATATTATATAAGACAAGAAAAATATCATTTGTCAAATTTTAGCAATTAAAATTATCTGATATTTATATAAGTTAAAAGATACATAAAAAAATAATTAAGATACACCCAATCAGACACCACCATTTCGAAATATAAAAAAGAAAGCAAACAGTTTCATTAAGTGCTCAAGTGCTAGATATAACCTGCCAAGTCTGGTTGGCAGTTGTTAGTTTTACACGTGGGGTTAATAGATTAGCAAATATTTAATTTTCCACCAATTCTTTTGACTAACATTTTACAATTTCTGATGATGAAAGATAACAATAGGTACGTACAATTCCAAGAAAAGGGGTGCGTTCGGTATGAAGCAAAATAATTTTTGAAAAATATGTTTTTACTTTTTTTTTTTTTTTTT
>NC_061119.1:196658379-196665354 GCF_002878395.1 Capsicum annuum | reverse complement strand
TTTTTTTTTTTTTTTTTTTTTTTTTTTTTTTTTTTTTATATTTGATTGACTTAAATATTTTCCTCATATATTTATTCTCCTCTGGCCCAAGAAAAATGCCTTTTCTACCAAAAATGGCAAAAACATTTTTTAAAATTCCCTTTCAAGGCCCCACCCCTCCCTCCTTCCTCCCCGTGCACACACAACAACCTAATTCACCTGTACACCATTCTAACCCCCCGATGCTCAAACCCAACCCATCTACCTTCCCTCCTGTCATGCGACCTAACCTGCCTTACATACCCTGCCCATGGTGCACCCTCCTCCACCCTTACCGTACTCTCTACTCAAGCCCACACCCTTTCCCCTAACCACCACATACTGCCCAGCCCCTACCTTTGCCCATACTACAATCCTTTGTTCATGCCCAACCTTCCCAGCCCTTCAATGAGGCTTGAGCCATAGCCTCGACTTTTGATCCTAACTCAAAACTAGATTGCATGAGATCTAAACTTGGAACTCGACCCTAACTTGGAATTCAATCCTCGACCCAAGGCCTAACCCTTATCCCGGCTAAGGACCTGAACCTATGATGGCACCCAAATTAAACCTCCCAAAAAGTATAAAATGATCGATGATCAAATATAGAATCCAACAAGGTTGGGTAGATCCCATAGGGAATATGTCGAATTTCTAGTTTGTCGAAGTAATTGGCAAATTAATAAAAGAGGAGTGGTTTTTTGAAACAAAAGAGCAATAGTAACAATTGTTAATTGTTGGATTTGTAATCTCCATGAGAAAGGCAATAGGACTATGGTCCCCAATAAGTTCATAACTCCATAGGTGCTCGGTACTTTAGTGATCTATTAAGGTATTCAGAATGCAGAATTGATAGGTTATGTATCATCTAACCGGCTATATTACTCCCCTTGTAGATGAATATCCCCCTGTACAAAGGTTCATGTGTCATGGTTTTGCATTGCTAACCCCTATCTATGATCCAAATATAGTCTTTTCCGCTTATCAGCTCAAGGTTATTAAATGAAGATAACTCCAAATCTTGTTGTTGATTTACTATTTCTATCTGATTACCCTTGATAAAGTCCAAAGTAGAGATAGGACGAGTTTCAATACGTTCAGTCGCTAGAAAGCAACCAAAACTACATAAACAACATTGCATGCCTAACTACCCTTCAAGAATCACTTTGTACTTCGAACATTACGTCGTTAATCCGTCATGATTTTCACAATCCTAGTTGTGGCGTTTAGCTACTCATAATTGCAAGCACACAAGAAGAATTCATAGATGAAGACATAATTAGGAACTTACAATAATACTAAGAAAACTTCATAATCTCAACTTGAATTAAAACACTAAAATCGATGTTTATAAAACCCCACGAATATGCCTTAGAATATTACAATATAATGTTATAAAATATGAAAGAGGGTAAACTTGTACAAAAACACCCTATAGGAGTTTTATAGACAAAATAAAATCTATTCTAATATAAATAGAAAATCTGTGTCGGTCATCTCGTATGACATACGATCGTGGTAAGATACCACGATCGTCTTTTGGTACTCGTGGTTTCATCAATGACTTTATCATCTTCAAATATTCGATGGTATGGCTCCATTGTATCAACATAATATCATATAATGTTATCGTCATCTGATCATCTTCAACGTATAGTTTTGCAACCTTAACTTCTGCCCTTTAGTCCCATGACCTCAAGGTATGATAGTCACTTCTAAGCACAATCGTGGGGACCTCACGTCTGCTAAGTCTCACACTTAGCTCCTAAAGCTTTGTTTTCAAGCCTCCTTCCTACGACTAAATGGTACGATCATATGATCATGGTATAGTCATAGGAGCCTTAATATCACTTCTTCGATTCTCCCTACAAAGCCCTAGTACAATCGTGGTTAGGTCCTAAATCATGGCACTAATCTTCTGAGGCCCATTTCATTCCAAATTATAGCACTCTACACTGTGTCACCTATGTGACCTGCAAACACCCAAATATCCATCATATCCACATAAGCATACCTTTGTACTTACAAATACTCACCATTTTAAGCGTATCAGGTGTCGTAAATTCATAGAACATTAACACCCTTACTTAGAAGGTTTGTATGTACCCAGGTAAACAAAACACAATAACCTAATAAAGACACTTAACCTAGAGAAAACCAAGAATGTTATGACAGTCCAAGTTTCACAAAGACCAAATTTTCAGCATACATACACCAAAACATAGTTCTGCACCCTCCAATTACACTCAAAATTGACAAGTTCAGTGCATATACAAACTAAAAACCATAATGTAACGAGATCTAGACATGGCATTACATTATCAGCAGACAATCCAACATGTTAAACAAATGACACTACCTAAACAAGTAGCAACTAAAATATAGTTCTTATGCCCTCACAATAACTAAATTCCAACACTCAGTATATGCAATGTAAAGCAAAAACTAGGATGGAATCAAATCTCTCTCTCTCACAAGAAAGTTTGGTTGTATACGTTGGTTTGCCCTTATTTTCTATGCCTTAGCATTCAGACAGTAGGATAAGGATCACTATTGGTCTTTATTAGCTTGTAATGTAGGCTCGGGGGTAGGTATGATATATATGGGTATAGTAACCAGTGTTTTGGATGGTGAAAGGCGACATGGCTCTGCCTCACCACACAAGGCAATCACCTTTTGAAAGTGTAGTGATAATTAATATAAAAAAATTAAAATAATTAATTGCATATATAAATGATCAAAAAATCAATAGCACTAATATATTAGGAAATATTTCAAGTCAAAAATTAAAAATAGATAGTAGCTAGATACTAAAAATCTAGAACTGAATGCCTCAATCCATAAAACAGGCAATAATAAAACTCTAAAGTTTATTCTTCTTTAGGATTTTCATAATCTTTAATTCCAACATACATTTCTTTGTATTGTCCCTCATCTTATTCCTCCACATATTCTTTCTCAACTAGGGTTCGAGTCTGACTTGAACTTGTAGCTTTTCCCTTGTCAAGTGAGCTTGACCCTTAAGTTGAGCTTGAAGACTTTCTCCTAAGACCATAGACAGTATCATTTGCTCCAGTTGCCATAGAAACAGTACCCCAGTTAAAATCACCTTCCTCATATATTAGATCATCTTCTTGATCTTTGGGGCCACTAAGTAACCTTTCATTAGTACCTTCAATGTAATCCAAAAGAATTGAATCAATGGTATTGCGAGTATCATAACGACGTGTCAATGTTCTATTATACTTAATGTACACTAGATCGTTGAGAGGCGATAGTTCAAGCATATTCCTCTTCATGGAATAAAGCTGTACATAATAAAGTAATTACTAATTAGATTCTAATAATAATCAGTTCAATATAGAAAGTAGAATGTAATAAATATTTCTCACGTGTTCAAACTCACTTCAGTTTTGCTTGCATCCAAATGCACTACAAGTTAAACTTAATACTCTCATGGAAAACTTTTGTAAATTCAAAGTTCCGTTGCCAAATAGAGACCAACACTTAACTATAAAAAAAAATTGAAGGTTAATACGTATAAAAAATTTAATATCTTACGTAAAGGACTAAAGGTATAACAAAGACAAATAAACCAATTCACTAACCCAGTGACCTTATGTCTCTGGCTCTAACAGCTTGACCAGAAGCAAACGATCCATCTGTACTCTTGTACTTAGCAAGCTCAGCCAACAACTAGAAAATCTTGTGTGGAAAGATCCGGGATCATCATCTCAACACAAGTATAGTAGCTCTCCCAAACTTGCTCTTCATCCATAGTGGATCTTAAGAACATTTTCGAATTCAAAACATACCCTACTGAATGCAAAAGTCATTTGAGTCGGTCAGTCCACCTTTATCAATTAGTTTGAGGACTTTCTCATAATGCCTTTGAACTCAATCGAAATCCCAATGAATATTTTCCTTCGCCTTATCCATTACTTCAAGCATATAGCCTATTGTTTTTTTTTCCATTCACCAAGCAAAGTAATCAGACCAAAGGACCACAAACCTTAAGAGCTTTGATGACATCATTCTAGAAGTATGTATAATAAAAATAACGGAAACTTCTTTCCCCAAAACATCCTTTGCAAATTTACTCAAAGTCCAATTATTAGAGATGACCAAGCTTCTCAAGTTCTTCCTTTGTTTGTTTAGCCTCCAAAGTCAAAAATTTCATTGTGAATCTTGTCATGACCAGTTTTACCAAATTTCTTTCATTGGGGAATTTTCTCATCAAATTAAAAAAAATGGCCTTTGACTTATGTAAGAAACTACCTTGGTGACCTTCTTAAAAATTGTAAAAGACATATTATATTAGTTATTAGCTTTATAAGTATTTAGACTTTAGTAATAACTAAAAAAGAAAAGAACTATTAAGTATTACTTGAAGCATATCAATTAATCTTGAATATGTCCCCAAATATCAAACTGATGCAATGAGCAACACATGGAGTCTAGTAGATATATGGGTACACAACTCTCATAAGCTCCCCCGATTTCACATTCTCCGTGGAATTATCAGTGACAACTTGAATAATATTTTTCTGTTTAGTTTCCTCAATTATTTTCTCAAACAAGTTGCACATTTTAGTGTCAGTAGTAGACTCATTGATAGCATCAACAGAACCGAGAAAGATACTACTTATCGAACAATTCACCAAAATATTAATGATTATTTTTTCATTGTATGTTGTCCATTTATCTACCATGATGGAACAACCATAATTTTGTCCCGAAACTTTATATTTCTCAACAAGTTCATCTACTTTCTTCACATCTTTCTTTAATTGAGTAACTCTAACTTCATGATAGGTAGGTAGTTGCATTCCCATTTCATGTTGTCCTACCGTTTCTATAAAGTTAGAAAATGAATAATAATTGACACAAATGAACGGGAGGCTTGCATCATACATCTATACCGTGAAAGCATTTACAACCTGCTCTCTTAAGATCTTTTTTGTGTTATCAAGTCCTTGTCCTCCTCCAACTCCTGCCTTTTCAAAGCCTGTATTGTGGCTTCAAAGCCTATATTGTTTTATGAATTCTATGACAAATTTATTAATAGAACCTTTTATCACATCTCGTACCTAGGATGATGCATTAACACTTGAAAACATTCTTTGAGATTTGGAGGGAGACATCATTTCCTCATGTTTATCCATATCATCATCATCAATGATATTATGATGGCGCATATCTTTATTTTTTTGGATTTATTGTGGCTTTGTGATCGACAAATGCCTTTACTTTATCCTTAAAATTTGCCGAACAAGTTTGACATATTTTGACATTTTTATTTCCACCAATCAAATATTGCGTGAACTAAGTAATACTATCATTTATAGTACGTTGACAAAAATTATATATCACTGCATCTTTTGATGGTCCTTGCGTACCATAATTTCACCCAATATCCCTTTGTTAGCTACTAGTAGATTAAGATGCCATTAAAGTTGTTGTTACTGATCAAGTCATCAAACAATTACGATATTAATTAGTATATTATATAAGTTTTAAAAATAGATTTCTTACATACCGTTTACTGATTTTTTACATATTGTTTACTATTACAAACTTACAATAATACGATGTACTCTTGTGGGAGACAAAAAATAGGAAGAAATAGAATAAAAAACATAGAGGAGAAAATCAGAGGAAGAAGAAAGTAAGAGAAGAAATCAATACAAAAATAATAGGAAATCAATATGTACCAATTGCCTAAGAAGACAAAGAACGTAGAAAAATAAGAGAAATGACACTTATCAATCGTTGGAGTCACCGCCGACGGACGCCGAAATCGCGCACAAAGTCATAGTCACAGTCGCACTTGCCTTAGGCCTTGATTGCAGTCGCCAAGTAGTAAGTGAGTCAAACCAAAATAGGAAAAAATCCCTAAAATTATCTTTTATACCTAAAACCCTATTTTTTTAAAAAAATATTAAAAGGCATCGCCTTTATCGCTTCACTTTGCCATGTCGCTATTCTCTCCTTGGCATCGCCTTTAGCAGGTCGCAGCGCCATGAAGGCCGGGGGAACACTACGTTGCCTCACCTTGCCTCGCCATTCGTCATTGGCGACGTGGTGAGCGCCATTGATAACACTGATAGTGACTAATCCTCCTTGACACTACACTAGCTCTGGCTTCCACTTTATCCCCTTCTATTATTTCTTCCCCCTTTTTAATTGTATAATTTTTTGGACCCAGGGTGCGGTTTTATTTTATTCATCTTTTATTTTTTTATTATTATTCTCAACCTCTCTCTATTTTTATCTCTTTTTTTTTCTTTCCTTTTCTTTTCACACCACACTAGCATGCTTTTTTTCTTTTTTACTATACATTCTTCATGGAGGTGTCAAAATGAACCCAAATTGAATTGACCCGCCCAACCTACCCAATAGTTAATGGGTTTGGTTCAAGATAATTTACTATTGGGTAAAATCTCAACCCATTAATTTCAACCCATTTTTAAATTGGATTCAAATGAGCCCAATTCAATCTCCACTTCAACCCGTTTAATAGAAAAATAATTTTCTTAATGAGATTAGGAAAAACAAGTGACAATACATCCTCCCACTCTCAAAATGACCCACCTCACCTCATCCTAACCCCATTACACTCCCAGTTTACCCCACCCCACCCCTCCCCCACCTCTATTAAATATATTATTTTTATTTCTTAAAAAACTTTTAATAATTTTTTTTGCCCCCACCTCACCTTATTCTCATCCCCCCTTACCCCGAACCCCACTCCCAACTCCACCAAAAAAAATAATTTTTTATTTTTTTTAAAAAAATTAAAAATCTTTTCTTATCTCACTATCAAAATCCTACCCTTCCTCCTTCACCGCATCCCTTACCCCTCCCCAAAAAGATATTTTTTTTAAAGAATATATAAATAATTTTATTTTATAAAAAAAAATCTAACTCCATTCCCCCATCTCCCCCTACCCCCTA
>NC_061119.1:196614769-196658279 GCF_002878395.1 Capsicum annuum | reverse complement strand
CCCCACCCCATGGCTTACCCCTTTTCCAAATAGTTCTTTTAAAAAAAAACATTTTTTTGTAAAAAAAATTCTTATCTCAATCCCATCCTAACCCCCGACCCCCTACGCCACACCCCTCTCCAAAAAATAAATTCTTATTCTTTAAAAACTAAATTTTAAAAAATGTTCTTACCCCATCCCCACCCCGCCCCCACCCCTACCCCCACTCTCTATCTACCCACCCAACTTTCCAACCCCATCGAAATTTGTTTTCTTGAGTTGGGTTTACAAGGGGTAAATATGAATATGTTAATATTTTTTAGACTTATCGGGTCAAATTAGGCGGGTTAAGATCCAACCCAATTTTTACCCATTTCAACCCGACCCATTTAAACTCAAAATAAATTTAGGCGGGTCATGACCTAACCCGATAATTAATTCAACCCATTTAATATTTTCAATCTCAACCCAACCCGCTCATTTGACACCTATAATTCTTCATATCCAACTTCTTACATACTCCTACAGTAGCCACACTCAACTTAGGCGATTTACCTAAGTTGAGGTACATAGTGGCCAAGGAGGGACCAAGGTCAAAACAGGTTTATTGTGAAAATCGAGAAGGTGAATAAGGTAATTAAAACAAAAGATCTAGTTAGGTTCAAGGGATATTTCATTTATTTGGCAGTCTTATTAGGCTTTTAGTGGACTTATTTAAAGCAAGTTGATCTTAGAAGACTAACCTCGTATCTCACTTAGATCAATCAGTTCAAGCATTGACAATAACTCACTTTGTTGGATTGTTGGAGGCAGATGAGCCAAATGGCCTATGATCCTTTCCTAAACATCTGTCCTACAACTTTAGAAAGACTAACTGAGTAAGTTCTAGACCGCATATACACTGACTAAGTGCATCCTCACACACTCTCGGCTTAGGGATATTATCTCAGTCACTACCTATTTTGTTCATTCATAGTCAGGTCAGGTTATCACACCAATAATACTAATGTCATGAAGAGATTCAAGCAACGGTTACAGTTTAAGGAAGCACACAACACAACACAAAAATAAAAATAGTAATGTCATGATGAGATCCAAAAATCAATGACATTTTAATAAAGCACATAACATAACATAAAATAAAATTTGGAGGGGTATTATTTAACAAGTTCATAAACTATTTGCATGCTCTTAAATACTTTTAACTGCGCTAAGTTTTCTCAATTTACTCTAGTTACACATAAGACATAAGCTAACACAAAAACATAAATAAATACCTAAAAATGTTGGTTCTAACTATGATAGCGAAGCTGAGGAAAACGAAATATAGTAGTAAAGACCTCTATTGTAGTACACCCCCACCCCCAACTAAGAAATTATGCAATGTCCGTATCGCACAAAATCATGGAAAATAAATACTGGGTTAAGTGACATACCTAGAACATACTAGACGCCCGTCATAGTTTAATCAGTTGGGGTTTGGTATGGGATTTTTCCATCCTCTGCTCCTATTATAGCCTTAGCTATAGTCAGGACACTCTCAGCTCTGTGGGCATCAATGGTGGTCAATGTATCCAATGTCTCAACTATGAGGGTAGTCCGTGTGGACTCCATACTCCGCTACACCACCTCAATTATTGGTGGTAAGTGAACTCCTTCCATAATCCCTACCTCAAAGGTCTTTATATCATCCTTCGCTCTAGTCCTGTTTATCTTTCCCCTTTTTATATTTCCTCTTCTCACCTCTTTTTTCTCTGAGCCTCCTTCAGTAGGGTTGTAATTCCTCACCCATCTCCTTTAAAATTGTATCATTACCTCAACTCTTGAGGGCTTGGTGTAAGAACCTGAGACCATAGAGCCCATGACCACCGCAAGATCCACTAGTAAAGACATAAGTAAAGGTGTGGGAGGTGCAACCAGTATGGTCCACACAGTAAAAATCTGGACTGCTTCTTTAAGTGTGGTCATGTCAACAATAATAGAGCTCATCTCAGAATCCTAGACCACATCAATATTAAATGAGATTTGACTCTCGAACCCATCAAATCGAGTCTGAACCACCTATATGTAATGACCCTTTGGGTTATTTTTCATAATTCCACTTATTTTTACTGTTAGAGCTTTTTCTTAGTGGCCCCAAGTCGTTTATGACTTGATGGGACCAAAAGTTTGGTAACCGAGTAATTCATTTATTTTTTAGAGCCAATTCTCTATTTAGAAGCCTTCATTGGTTTCAAATGACCATCAAGTGAAAACTTCAGTAAAACAATCTCAAATGTAAACTTTGACTACACCAATAGCTCTATAATGTCAATTTTAGTCTAAGTAGATCTTTGGTTTAGGTTTTGAGGCACCCGGGCTCATTTTGATCTATTGATTGGAAAGTTAAGAAATATGGGTGTGGGATCCACATTTGGTTGAAACAACCTCATATGGAAAAGTTGTATGCCATTGTATCTGGAATGTCGAATTTGGTGTGGTTTCATAGTTCATTTGCGTATATGAAATTTTGAACAAATCTCGAGCACCTGGTTGAGTCCACTCTTGGACATAGAAAATCTGGTGCATCAGGTTTCTAGTACACCGCGATCGCCACTCTATGGACCGCGATCGCAACTTCGTGTGAAGAGGAGAAGATACGATCATGAAAGGTTGTCGATATCGTGACTCGTGTGGAAAGTGAGGGGATTCCGTGATCGCATACCTTCGGGTCGCTATAGCGACCCCCGAGTATCTGGACTAGGTATAAAATTGCCCTATTTTCCTGAATTTGGGCCATTCTTCATCATTATCCTAAGAGAAAAATCCCTAAGGAGTGAGATTTCTTAAAATTAAAGATTGTGGGAGCATGGAAAGCTAGATTAATATTTATTTTCACAATTATATTCTAATTTAAGGTAAGAATTCACCCTTTTCTTAGTGAAATTTCTTGATTATTTGCTTAAGATCCCAAATTAGGGCTTGATTTTAGCCTAAACTTAGCTTGGTTTTCACCCATTTTTTAGGGCAATGATTTCTTAAGCTTGATGTTACGTTGGGTTTTGTCTCAAAAATGTGATTTTCGTGAGTGGAAGCCACATAGGGTTGAGGTAATTTTTGAACCCGAAGCACAATGGTTCAATATGGGTATCAATATTCTTATATTTATGAGTAGAATTTATTTTTTATAGATTGGCATCTTAAGGAGGATTCTCAAAAAGAAAAAGTAGTAGTTTAGCGGTTCGTTAAGCTTTCTTCGGCGTCGAAGTAGGCTAGGTTTATCCATTGTTATATTGAGCTATGTCATAGTATTCTTATAATATTGTATTGGATTTTGTATGAGTTTAGGTGTTGGATTAATGAAATTCAAGACTTGGGTTTAGTTAGAGTTTAGGCTAAATTGAAACCGCAGAGTTGAATTACTTAGCTTATTCCTTATACCTTTGGAGAATTGAACTTCCTTACTTATGTTTAGCAAAAGAATGCCTTAGCTTGCTCTAGACTAAGTAAAATGCCTAGTTAATCATGATTAGGTTAGCATTTGGCCTTAGTTGCTTACATTAATGGAGGTTGCCTTATTTCTCATTTGAATTAGTTAAAGTGCTTAAGAAGAATCTCTACCTTAGAATTAATAGTGGCTTGTTATACATCTAAGTGTGGATTTAGATACCATAGCCTAGTCTAGGGGTAGTGTTTTACTTAGAATGTATTTCGAGGATTTAAAAGTGGGCTCTTTGACTCACCATAAGCCAAGATTGATGAATAGTTATCTTGAGACCCTTATATGCTTACTAAATGCTTAGAGAATACCCCTTTCAGGCAATATTGAGGAACTTTGGTTACTTGTTATTTATGATGGATGTCATTGAAAGAAATGCCTAAATGATTAGGCCACAGATATGATTCATTTGTCAAGCTTATGAGGAGCTATTGATTATTCTATTGATAAACTATCTTTTATGCTAATGGTAAGCCATGGATTATGCTATTGATAAGTCATTGCTTATAACTATGATAATGCTAAATAATTATGCTAGTAATCATGCTAGAAATCATTTTTATTTATGATATTAGAAATTATACTGTTAATGATGCTAGAAGTCATGCTTATTGATTACATGGAAATTTACACTATTGATTATACTTGAAATCATGACGTTTAATTGTATGAATACTCATGCCATTGATTTTGCTACCTCCTATGATGATATATTGATATCCAGTAAGGCCGGAGGATAATTGTAATGATGATATTGATACCCGGTAAGGTCAGAGAATATTGTGATAATATATTGATACCAGACAAGTCCGGAGGATAAATGTGATGATGATATTATTACCCAACAAGGTCGGAGGATATTGTGATGATGTATTGATATCCGAAAAGACTGGAGGATAATTATTATATTAATATTAATAATCGACAAGATTAAAGGATATTGTGATGATGTATTGATATCCAACGAGGCCGGGGATATTGTGATGATATATTGATGCCCTATGAGGTCGAAGGATATTGTGATGATATGTTGATACTCGACAAGGCCGGAGGATGATTATGATGATATATATCCGGCAAGACCGGAGGATGATTATGATGATGCATTGTTACCCGAAAAGGCCAAAGGATGATTATATTGATGTGCCTACATATACATCTACCAGTTCGAGTCCGGATATGCCTTATGTCTGGCAATTATATGCTTATATATTCTTATATAGAATTCGGGTATGTTGATATTAGAGTGCTGATTATAGCCCGAGAGTGATAATTTTTTATAAAGTGGTATAGTTGATGATTAGTAATAAATAATGATAAAGTGGTATAATTGATGATTAGTGATAAATAAGGATTAGTGGTGGATAATATTTAAGTGACTAATCATGACTAGTTGATAAACGTGGATTAATTGGTAAAGGGTAATTAGTTGATAAATATTGACTATTTGATAACTAATGATTAGGGGATATATGGTGAATAGTTGTTGAATGATGGCTAGTTATTAAATGGATTAGTGAATAAGAGATGGTTAGCTAATAAATTGTGACTTTTGAGTATCGATGATAAGGTTGTTAAATGATCTAGTATTGTGAAATATTGATGATAATTGTGGAATGATCGTTAAGATATGATGAAAGTTAGACATAATGTTAGTTGATTATTTTATTCTTCTCTTGAGTATACCCTATAGTTGTATGGGAGGCTGTGATGAGTTATTTACTTTTCTGCACCAATTATCGTATGGGAGCCAATTTTATAGTTATATTTACTTGTGTTGATGCTTTATGATATGTTATTATTTTGAATTATTTATACAATATGTTTGAGCGAGGATTGACATGTGTTGGTGCGTTATGCTATGTTGTTATTTTGGTTTAATTACTTATTATGTACAATAATATTGGGGATGATTCGGGTTCATTTCTGTACACTGAATTAGTTATGTTATCTTGCATTTTATCATACTTATATCATGATTTAGCTCAGTCGATCGATGATGCCTACTGAGTACCCATTAGTTTTGTATTCATACTAAACTTTTGTACCTTTTTGGTGCAGATCTGAGTACTAGCTATCATCGTTGACCGTTATTCGTATAATGATTGACTTTCAGAGATAGGGTGAGCTCTTAGAGTTCGAGTCACCCATTTCCCTCTATCTTTATTTTTAGTCTTTTATTTTGAGACAGTTGTATTGACTATTCTTGACTTTGAGTTGTATTAATACTATTAGATGCTCTTGTACTGGATCTACCAGGTCATGGAATCGGTATCTTATATTGACTATTTATTTTATCTAGGACCTATGTTTTTTTTATAAATTTTGTTCTTACAATTTTGCCTATATTGGGCGTTAACCACCGAATTAACCCATTGTGTTAGCTCTGGGTAATGGTTTGGATTACCTACTAGCAGGATTTAGTAGGTGTCATAATGACTCATAAATTGGGTCATGACAAATTGGTATCAGAGTCAGGTTTCACTGATATTGTTAGTACAAAAGCAAGTGTCTAGTAGAGTCTTACGGATTCGAATGAGGACATCTATTTTTATATTTTGGAGGCTATGGGACATTCTTAGGAGTTCCTTCACTTCTTTCACTCATATCGTGTTAAGATTATTGGTTTGTAGAAATATTCTCTTGACTTTACTCTTTCGCAGATAGCTAGGACACGTGCTACCGCTACACGAGATGAGGGTCTCAAGACTGAGCTTAGGGATCTTACTCCTATTAATGGTTGACCTAGAGGTTGTGTACAACCATGTACCTCTCCAGCAATGTCAAGCAACCAAATCTAACTAGAATGTGGTGTAATACATACCACAAGTCTCAACTAGGCCCAAATTATGAAGCCTATCCTTACAAGAAATCAGAAACTCATATGCATTCTCGCCCAAAGCACTAGAAACCTAGGCGGAGCGAATCTCTAGAATCTACCCAACATATTCTACTCTTCAGAAGACATAGCAGGATGGACAACCATTGGCTAAGCAGCTATCGGTTGAGCAACCTTTGTTGCAGAAGAAACCTCAACTCTGGGAGTCGCAGCTACAGGTTACACCCTCACCTCAGTACTATTCTTATTAGTGGACTTTGCACTATCAGACGGCGCACACCACCAACTAAACCCAAAAGTTAAACCAACGTATCCCTGAGCACTGAAGGAGAAATAAACCTTGGTAGAGCCTAGGATGGTCCTGGACCATCGCTATCTAGGGCGGGAGAATCTCTGGCTCAAGAGCGGGAATAGGACCTAAGGAAGGCGGCCTATCCTATCCCCAAGTTAGAATTCTAGACTAGATGGATCTTTTCCTTTGTCATGGACTCAGTTCTCTGAAATGTTCTTGAAGAAGTATATGCCTCACATCCATAGAGTTTGCTTGAGGGATCAGTTCTCTAGATTGGAGTAGGGCTCCATGATAGTTGCAGAGTATAAGGCTCATTTTTATGAGTTGGATAGGCACGCGACTTCTATTCTGGACACTGTGTATGAGAGGGTTTGATGCTTTATTAGAGGGTTAAGAATTCCTATTCGTATGTCTACTCAGAGTTTAGTTGCTGTGGGTAGGTCTTTTGTTGAGGTGTCGGATCACGCTAGGGTGATGGAGAAGATGCATCATGAGGGTCGTGAGGTCCGTGATAAGAGGCCTGGAGTTTAGTTCAGATTTAGTGGAAGCCGTAGTAGTTCCCGATCTACAGATAGTAGTTCTTAGAGAAGGTATCCTCCGCATCCATCCCATCAGCCTCAGAGTCAGCCTAGTCGACCTATTCAGGCAGTACTTCAGATTACTGACGAAGGTTAGTCTAGTGCCAGAGACCTCCCTGATAAGGGCACTGGTCAGTCTTCAAGAGGTTCATCTTTTGGTTATTCTAGACGTGGTGGTTATTCTGGGTTAGCTAGAATAATTGGTTTTGATTTAGCTCATGTTTCCTGTTTTACTTGTGGACTTCCTGATCACTATTTATAGGATTGCCCAAGATTGTTGTTTCAGCTCGGGGTGTTTCCCCTATTAGAGCAGTTCATCCATAAACTAGAGGTGATTCTTATGGTCACAAGGGTAGTTTCCATGGTAATCAAGAAAGTTCTCAGGAAGGCGAGATAGGAGGTAGGTCAGGTGCTGAGCCAGGTGATGGGTATGGTCAATTGTATGCAGTACCTGCTAGACTCGAGGCCGAGACTTCGGATGTTGTGGTTACAAGTATGATTTTGGTGTATCGCCAATCGGCCCTTGCTTTGTTTGATCTGAGATCCACTTATTCTTATATATCTATTTATTATGAACCATGGATGGAGTTGTCTTATGATTTATTATCCGTGTCATTGCACGTATCTACTCTCGAGGGTGATTTTTTAGTAGTGGACATCCGATCATGTGTTGTGACTGTTAATGATGTTGATACTTATGCTTACCTTATTATTCTGGCTATGGTAGATTGATGTGATTCTTGGAATGGATTAGTTATTCCACTATCATACGATCATGGATTATTTTGCCAAGACCGTTACCTTAGCCATGCCCGATGTACCCCTAGTCCTGTTGTAGGGAGTTGTTATATGTGAGCCGATGGGGATTATTTCTTATATGTGTGATAGGAGGCTTATTTTGAGGGGCTGCGAGTCTTGTGTCGCTTATATTTGTGATATTAGTGTGGAGAGTTAGTCGTTTGACTCTATTCTTGTTGTCTATGAGTTAGTCGTTTGACTCTATTCTTGTTGTCTATGAGTCTCTTGATGTGTTCTCTACCGACCTGGTATTCCCTATATCCGTGAGATTGAGTTTGCTATTGATCTCGAGCCTGGCACCCAACTTACTTCTATGGCACCTTATTATATGGCTCTTACCGAGCTTAATGAGTTGAATTCTTATCTTTAGGATTTTCTTGCTAAGGGTTTTATTAGACCTTATGTGTCCCCTTAGGGAGCTCCAGTATTGTTTGTAAGAAAGAAAGATGGATCCTTGCGTATGTTTATTGATTATAGACAGCTTAATAAGGTGACAGTGAAGAACCATTATCCTATGCCACACATTGATGATTTGTTTTACTAGATTCAGGGAGAGACAATGTTTTCTAAGATTGATTTGAGATCTGGTTACCATCACTTGAGGATTCGGGCTGAGGATATCCCAAAGACAGCTTTCAGGACCCGTTATGGGCATTATGAGTTCTTAGTAATGTCATTAGGGTTGACTAGAGCCCCAGTCATGTTCATGGACTTGATACACCAAGTATTTAGGCCTTATTTGGATTCCTTTGTGATTGTGTTCATCGATGACATCCTTATGTATTCGACGAGTATAGAGGGGCATACACAGTATTTGAGGATCGTGCTCTAGACTTTGAGAGATCATGTGTTTTTTTCCAAGTTCTATAAGTGTGAATTTTGTCTTTAGTCGGTGACATTCCTTGGCCATGTGGTGTCTAAGGATGGTATTATGGTAAACCCATCCAAGATTAAGGTGATTCGTGATTGGTCTAGACCTACATCTCTGATTGAGGTTCGTAGCTTCATTGGTTTGGTCGGTTATTTTAGGTCGTGACAGATTATAAATGATGAAATCTATAAAACTAAAACAGCTCATGCAGGAATCTTAGGGGCTAGTCCTTTGCTGTCTAATTGTAACTATGATTTGGTTATGTACACAAGGCGTGGAATTGGTGGGAGTAACACTCAGAAGTTTAATAAGAATTACATTTTTCAATATGATTTCTATAAATTGAAGGAGCAACCAAAGAGAATTGCTGGAAAATTATTGGTTATCCTCTTGATCATAACTTCAAGAAGAAGTCAAAGTTTGAATGACATAATGAAGCCTATAATGTGTCCCTTGATGAACAATCTGGTCAGCATGGTTCAAGTTCATATAATCAATATGCGGGGCAAGGTTCCTCTTCTCTTGATGCATGACACCAATTAGGATCAGACATGTAGATGACTCAGATAAGTCAAATGGGTAATCCAGCCTTTACCAAGGAGCAGTATGATTAAATCTTAAGAACCATCAACACAAAAAATACCACCACTCATGCTGGAGATTCAACAAATACAATTAGTACTTTTACTGCAGATATTACTGCTTTATTAGCATCTGTTAAATCCAAAGAATGGATTATTGATATTGGAGCTACAAATCATATGATAGTTGATGTAAATTTACTGCTTGGACAGTCTATAAAAAGTTTATAAACACCAAGGGAGGTGTATTTTCCAAATGGAAAAGTGCCTAAAATGCCCTTCAACTATGTAAAATGGTGCAAAAATGCCCTTTGTCTGCTTATTGGGCCTAAAATGCCCTTTTCGTCTACTTATTGGACCTAAAATGCCTTTCTCACCTATCTATTGGGTCTAAAATGCCCTTTTCGTCTACTTATTGGGCCTATTTTGCCCTTTTAATAAGACAAATTATATGAAAAGGTCATCCATAAAACTTAATTACATAAATAATAGTACTTTTTCGATATTAAAAAAATAAAAGTTTTTTTTCTTCATATATAGCCATCTTAAGAAATAAAAAAAGATAATTTTTTATGGATAAATATTTATGGAATAAACATCATTGTGTTGAAAGTACAGATATATCACATATTTTTGTTGTATAAATATAATTAATGTAAAAGTCAGATTATCATTATATTTTTCTATATAATTTATGAGATAAATATTCATGATATTTTTTACATAATTTTTGCACCATTTGATATAATATCAAACGCCATTTGCACCAATTGATATAATATCAAACACCATTTGATATTATATCAAATGGTGCAAAAACTATATAAAAAATATAATAATAATTTGACTTTGACATTAATTATATTTATACAAAAAAAATATACGATATATCTGTACTTCCAACATAGTAATTTTTATTTCATAAATGTTTATTCATAAGAAATTATGGTTAACCCATTACATTAGAATTAAAAATACACAATAATGAAATAATACTAATTGATTAACATACAAGAAAATAAAATGAAACATACACGAGAAAATAATGGAATACTTAGTTTATTTAAAAATATTTAAATTTTGAATATAAGAGAGAAAAATCTTTGAAAGCAGGGATTATCTTTTCCACTTTTAATTTGAAGATTGAAAGTATATCTCTTAAATTAAGGTGAATTGATAATTAGTTATTGCATTAAATTAAAAATTATAATTATCTTTTTTGATTTTTTAAAATGGCTATATATGAAAAAAAAACTTTTATTTTTATAATATCAAAAAGTATTATTATCTATGTAATTAAGTTTTATGGATATAAAGGGCAAAATAGGCTCAATAGGTAGATGAGAAGGACATTTTATGTCCAATAGATAGGTGAGAAGGGCAATTTAGGTCTAATAGGTAAACAGAAAGGGCATTTTAGGCCAATAGGTAGACAAAGGGCATTTTTTCACCATTTTACATAGTTGAAGGACATTTTAGATCCTTTTTCATTTTCCAAATGGTGGTGCTACTCTTGTAACATATGTGGGGAGTAGTTGTTCGTCAAAAGGAAATTTGATAACTAATGTATATCACATACTTGAGTTTTGGTACAATCTATTGTCAGTGTCACAAATGACCAAAGAGTGGAAATGTTCAGTAAACTTTTTCCTGATTTTTGTGATTTCGAGGATCTTTATACTGAAAATGTGGGGGGGGGGGATGAGGGGGAGGGGGGAGGGAGGGATTGGTAAGCCTGATGGAGGATTGTATCTACTGGTTGGATAACAGGGTCTTAAAGTTTCAAAAACGACAGCATATAAAGTGTCAACTGATGGTGGTGTTACAATAGGCAGTGGTGATATTAATCTTTGGCACAGAAGATTAGGGCATATGTCTACTAATGCTCTTAAGAGAATAGTTTCTTTTGATGTTCAAAATATAGAAGATAGAATAAGGCAATTCAGTGTATGTCCTTATGCAAAACAAACTAGAGCTTAAGTAGTATTCAAACTATATATTGTTTTGATCTTGTGCACATGGATTTGTAGGATCCTTATAGAGTTACAACTATGAATGGCAATAAATATAAAATTGTTGTGGATGATTTTTCAAGATTTACTTAGGTGTTTTTGCTTAAACAAAAAACTAATATATATGTTCAGATTCAGCAGTTCATTACATATGTTAATGTTAAAACACAGTTTGGAAAATGTATCAAGATGTAAGAACTGACAATGGCACTGAATTTGTCAATTCTTTTTGTAGTACTTTGTTCAGTCGTAATGGTATGCTACATCAAACAACATATACCTATGCATCTCAGTAAAATGGTGTATTTGAAAGGAGTATAAGCACATCTTAGAGGTCACAAGAGCAATTAGGTATTAGGCTAACATTCCTATAAATTTTTGGAGATATTGTGTTTAGATGTAATACATATCATAAATAGGTTGCCTAGTTCAGCTATTGCTTATCAGGTTCCTTATGAAGTGTTATATGGTACCAAACCAAATTATGCTCACTTGAGAGTCCTAGGATGTTTATGTTATTCTAAAGTGTTTAATGAGCAATATAAGCTTATGCCCCGAACAAGAACCACTATTCTAATGGCTACTCAAACACACAAAAGACATATGTGCTTTATAACATATCCTGCAGATCATTTTTTGTGTGCAGAGATGTCTCATTTAAAGAAGATGTGTTTTCTTTCAAGATGAATCAGACACAATTACCTCATTATGTGTTTCCTTTGGAAACACCTGTGTTGGATGAAGTTATCAATGAAATTCACCTACCTCATACTTATCCACTAGTCAACCTCAAGTGTTGCAGCAACAAGATATACAATAAGAGGCTACTATACCGGATAGACAAGTCACTCAGGCACCTTCTTGTGAGGTTCAAAAAAGATCACCAGAGGTGATATGGAAAATTATATTACTTATGACATGTTGTTTTCTTAGTACAAAGCATGTACAACAAATTCTTTTTCTATTGTTGAACCTATAAGTTACTATGAAGCATGAAGGACTCAAGGTGGGTAGATGCTATGAAATATGAGATAACAGCCTTAATATCATATCATACTTGGTACATAGTCTCTTACCTAAGAGAGAGAAGTATATAGGTTACAGGTGGATCTATAAAGTTAAATACAAATCCAATGATAAAATAGAGAGGTTTAAAGATAGACTGTAGCAACGGGTTATGGCCAAAGAGAGGGAATTGATTACAAGGAAATATTATCTCTAGTTATAAAATAAAGTCTGTTAGGGTAGTACTAGCTACTACAACAAGGAAAAAGTAGTTGGTTCAACAGATGGATGTTTACAATGCTTTTTTAAATAATGATTGAACTGATGAGTTGTAAATAGAGTTGCCTCAAGGATTTGCTAGTTAGGGGAGAATGTAGTGTATAGACTACTCAAATCTCTGTATAGAGTATAGAAAGATCCTAGACAATGGAATAACAAGTTATCAGAAGCATTAATAAAGTATGAATTCACCCAGAGTCAATATAATCCATCACTGTATATCAACAAAATAGTAGAAAGAGTTACTCTTGCACTAGTGTATGTTGATGACATATTAATCTCTAGTGATAGTCTAAAGTTAATAGAGGACACAAAGACAAAACTGTAACAAAGTTTCAAAATGAAAGATCTAGGAGAATTGAGGTTCTTTCTTGGTATTGAGTTTTCAAGGTATGATAAAGGTATACTAATGCATCAGAGAAAGTATTCATTAGAGTTGTTATTAGAATTAAGTTTAACACCTGCTAAACTTGCCTCTATACCTATGGATTACAACATTAAGCTAACTTGCAAACTATTTAATGAACATATTAAACAGTTTCAATCAGATAAAGATCCTTCTGCAAATTAAGCAACCTATCAAAGACTGATTGATAAACTACTCTACTTGACAGTGACTAGGCCTAAAATAACTTTTAGTGTCCAAACCTTAAGCCAGTTTCCATAAGCTCCTAAGAAATCCCATAGGGATGGAACACTAAGAGTGGTAAGATATGTCAAGAACTAGCTACGTCAAGGTGTGTTACTGTCTAGTGATTCTAATGATAAAATGAGTGCTTATTGTGGTGTTGATTGGGCATCCTTCCCACAAACCAGAAGGTCTGTTATAGGGTATTTTGTGAAGATTGGTGACTTTGTTGTGGCTTGAAAATCATAGAAAAAGACTAATATTTCCAACAGAGTTGAGGCAGAGTTCAGAAGCCTTGCAGTAGTCACAGTTTAACTGGTTTGGATACTAGGATTGATGAGAGAAATTGGAATTAAAATAAACTTTCCTGCTAAAGTATTTAGTGGTAGTAAATCTGCTACTTAAATAGCAACAAATCCCATTTATCATGAAAGGACAAGACAAATTGTTATTGATTGATTTTTCATAAGGGAGAAAATTATTCAAGGCATGATCACAACCAATTATGTATCAACTTAGAATCAGCCCGCATATATGCTAATCAAAGGTCTAACCAAAGTTCAGCTGGTGCATCTTAATTCAAAGCTAGGAATATGTGATATCTTCACACCTTCCTAGCTTGAGGGGGAATGTTGAGTGCATTTATACACATGCAGCAAAGACTACTACTCTCAATGTATAATTAGTTGACTAAAGAGTTTTAGAAAGTTACTTACGATTTTAAAAGTTAGTTACTATTAAACAGTGTTAGTCAGTTAAGCCTATCATTTAACTGACAAGTGTAGAAGTAGTTAGCATGATTTTGTATATCTATAATATATTAAAAGTGTGAAGACCCTTAGTAAAATGATTTGAACTTTTTGCCCTTCATTAATTTTTTTTTGTAATAGATAAAATTATCTTTTCACTTACTTTTCTCCAATTATTATATTTTTAGCTTTTTATTGTAAAATTAGTATGACTTTACTATAATTAATAATCATAATTAAAGTAATTCTCTTTTATTTTTCTATTAGGATTCACAAAATTTCATTCCTATTAAATTATGGGCTCTACAAAAATTGATCTCCAAGGATTAGAGATGACACGACAAATGAGAGTCCTAATAGACCAGGGGTTGTGAGTATATATATATATGCCTATTATTTTTTTATTTTTCTTTTAAAAAGCCTCATTATGGTTCTATAGTTATTGTACATAGGATTTGCAATAATTTTTCTTTTGAAAGCATATAATTTTGTTAATCTTTATTTTGTAGCTTTTTATTATATTTTACATTAATTTTTTTGTTTTTCATCCGATATCTGGTGCCCGCATTGGAGCTCCGATTAATCCGAATCGCGCGTTGTAAGGCCCTTTAAGGTGGCAGCGCTCCCAACAGAGTTTTCTCCATACCAGGTTCGAACCCTCGACCTCTGGTTAAGGGTGAAGCAGCCATATCATTTATTTTATGGCATGTTAACATTAGTTTTGTTGGTGATACTAACAAATTGTCCTTTTTGTTCGTAAGCAGAGTTTGTTATTGAGTCTCTAACGTAACTTTTTAATTTAAAAGTATAAAATATGTGTGTTTTTACTTTTTTCTCTTAAAGTATATATCATTAATTTTTTGTTAATATTTATATTAATTCCACCTTACTATTTTGTTAGATTTGAGTCCTTATTTTTGCAAGAGTTGATATGGTAAATTTGTGAATGAACTGAATATTAATTGTCTTATTGTTCTCAACTTACCTTAAAAGTGTCTCAAAATTTCAATAGATATATACATCTATTGAAGAGTTATGTATCATATCTCTACATTATTTTTTGGAAGACTAGAGAAAAAGGATAATAAAGCACAAAATTGATTAAATTATTTTTATATATAATTTTATTAATTAATGCGAGACACACGTGCAAAGCACGTACACTACGCTAGTATAATAAAAATACTCAATGTACAAGAAATTGAGTTCAATACATAGATTTATTCTTCAAGAAATTCTCTTCTTCCTCTATTCATTTCACTACTTATTATTATTCTCTTAAAGTTCTAAGTCATTGATACTTGGAGAAATAACAAAGAACTTTTGGATCGTGATCAACAACTATAGATTATTCCAATTATTCTTATAATACTATCATAACATGCATGTGAGACCCAAGCTAGATTGACAATGAATCATGTTAAAAAATGAAGCTACCCAAAGCTAAATTCACAACATGGTTCCTTAGACATGAAAGATTGCTCAACCACTAATTCGAGAAGGGAGGATTGCACAAGATCATATAAGAAGACCAATCATCCACTTTCAGCTGATGATGTGGGACTTTTCAACATATACTTATTTTAAGAAGTTCATTTAATATACATAAATTAGTAATATTTTAGAACTCAAATAACTTAAATGAGCTAAAATCTCAAACCTAAGAACTTCAAATGATGATTTTCACCGCTAACAACACTATCATTTTTGTCTTTTTTTTTCTCAACAAACCAATTTCCCTATATTTTTAAATGTTTTTGTTTTGCCAGATTGAATAAGAAGTGTGCAAGTGGTGCTTTTAGAGGATTAATGTAAGGAAAAATTTACGTGACGCACAAACACAACCCGTAAAGTACATTCTACCTATTTAAAGCATGAAATACAAGTATATCTCATGAAATACGTTGATATACAAGTGATTGATGGTGGTTAAAATGATTTTTAGTAATGGTATGCGTACAAAAAGATAAAGAAAGAGATGGGTATTACAGGGTATGTTTTAACAATATATATGCAGATAGCAACTCTAAGCAGAGGAGGAATCAGGGTTTGACGTTTATGGGTTCATGATTTTAATCATTTGAATCAAAATATTATTGGGTTCAATCGAGCCCATATTCTATTAGTTCCATCCGTATTGGAGAACAGAGCTTGCATACAGCTTCAGCTGAAACCAATAGCATTAGTTTTGAGCTAGTGTTTGACATATTCAACCTCAAGCGCTAGTTTGAACAGGAAGGATTAGACAAGATTATATAAAGAGACGTCTCAAGCCCTTTTAAACCGATGTAGAACTTTACGAGACGATATTATTTTAAGAAATTTATTTAATATATAAATTAGTATTGATATAGAACTCAAATAACTTAATGAGCTAGATTTTCAAACCTAAAAACTTCAAATGATGATTTTCATCACTAACAACACTCCCCTTATCATTTTTTCCTTTTTTTCTTAACACACCCTTTTTCCTATAATTTTTAAATATTTTTTTTTTGCTAGATTGAATAAGAAGTGTGCAGGTTCTGATCTTAGTGGATTAATATAAGGAAATATAACGCGATGCAACAAACACAACCCCTAAATGACATTCTACCCATTTCAAGCATGAAATAATAGTGTATCTCATAAAATATACTGATATACAAGTAATTCATAGTGATTGAAATGATTTCAGTACTGATACGAGTACAAAAAGAGAAAGAAAAGAGATGAGTATGATGACAAGTTACACTACTAAAAGAAAACAGGAAAACCGACCACAGCTTGTGATCAGAAAAAACCGATCACATGTGGTCGGTTTTTTATTTTTTTTTAAAATAATTTTTTTTAAAAAAGTGACCACATGTGGTCGCTTTTATATTTTAAAATTTTGAAATAATCAGTTGAATAATTTTTATATTAATTATTATTTCTTTTAAAAATAAAAAAACCAACCACATTATTTTAAAAAATTAACTAAAAAGTATCTTTAAAAATCGACCACTTGTGGTCGGTTTTTAAAAATAACTTTTAATTATATTTTAAAATAAAACCGATCATAAGTGGTCGGTTTTTAATTTAAAAAAAATAAAATATTTTTTAAAAAAGTGATCGGTTTTATTTAAAAAATATAAATAATTTTTTTTTAATAACCGACCACAAGTGGTCGGTTTTGGAATTGAAAAAAATAAAAGTAAATAATTTTATAAAACCGACCGCTTGTGGTCAGTTTTGTAATTAAAAAAATAAATTATTTAGGAAACTGACCAATTGTGGTCGATTTTTATTAAAAAATAATTATATGTTTGATCTAAAATATTATTTTTTTAAATTACACTGATCACACGTAGTAGATAACCAATATAATAATAATAAAAATCAATCAATCTTAGATTTTGTAAAAATATTATACTAAAAAATATATAAATAAAATAAATAAATTATGTCAAACATAATATTTATCTTTTACTCATATTTCAATATATAAAATAAATATTTTTCTTTGTATATACGTTAAATGACGTTAAATATACATAATCTTTGTATAATGAATATGTGTATATATCAATCATACCGTTTGCGATAATGATATTATGCTACTATTGCAGTTATAATAATGTAATGTACTTATATAACCGATAATTCATCAGAATATTATGATTGTGTTCTATTATGAGATAATATACTTGTGGATGTGATGTATAACGCATTCAAGAGTTCATATATATAAATATTTATATATATATATATATATATATATATGATGTAGTGATCGATCGATAAACGATGTAGTAAAAAACTAGTAGAATATATCCAAACATATTGAATACCTTGATTTGAAACGATAGAAGTAATAATATACTGTACGTTGAAGTTATATTGATGTAAGCTAATCAAATTAATCGATAACTCATCATAGTATGTATATGAAATACGTCGCATTATATTATTGGATAGTATACTCATGTACGTATGTGATGTATATAGAACATATTTAGAACTTGATATAGTCAATAGTGTGTATATGTGTGTGTATGGATAGGTATATATATAGTAAATACATATTATATAGTGAAGGTATATTAATGACATAAGATAAACTAACCGATAATTCATCTGAGTATATGTGAAATACATTGTATATTATTATGGAGTAGTGAAATCATGTATGTGATGTATATAGTACGTATTTAAAAGCTGATAGCCAATTGAATATATTTATATATACACGTATATCTCGTGTAGTGACACATGTATTAATTGAAAGCTCAATAACAGAATCTATATATCAAAATATTTTGAATAATACGTTGATATCATACTATTGAAGAAATAGATATTCTATTTTGTGTCAATGTAGACGCACGTATATTGTTGAAGTTGTAATAATGTAAGACAAGTAATCGATAATTTATCTGATTAACACGTTGTATTATGAGATATAATATCGTATTTAAAATCTAATTAACCAAAAATTTATTGTAATTTACAAAATTCATTGATTTTATTATACTATTGAGGAAATATATTACTCGTGTTGATGTGATTATAAAACAACTAATTATCTGATTTATATATATACGGATTGTATTAAATTATTTGGATGTTGTTATAAATATTATAGAATTTATTAAAATTTTAATTTGTTAAAAATTAATTTTAATTTATTAATTGTAATTTATTAAACTTTAATTTCAAAAACAATTTTGTAAAAACCGACCACATGTGGTCGGGTTTCAATAATATTTTTAGAAAACTGACCACATGTGGTCGGTTTTCCTATTATTTTAAAAAAATTATTAAATTCATTTAACCCGACCTGACCTACAAAATAAAATAGCAAAACACACACAACTGACTTTGATAAACGTAGTAGCACCCACTAACACACTTGATAAACACACACAACACACACATCGCGATCCAACGACGGTAGTACGGCAAAATTAAATTCCGGTGACGGTAGCTCGGCCAGCTTCTCCGGCAAATCCTACTTGTGAGTTGTTGTCTTCTCTAACTTTCCTTTTCCCTCTCATTTACTAAATAACACACACAAAGCCCTAGTTGAGATTTTTTAGAAATGTGAGTTGTATTACTAGGAATTTGTTTGATTCAGCTGCAGGAGCAAGACCTTAGCTCAAATTTTCATAATTCATTGTCGTTTTTACTATTTCTTTTTTATTTTTTTAGGGAGAATTTTATTCCTATTCCTTTTCTCAAGTTTTTACTTGTGGTAATTTGAGTTTTGGTATAAAAGACCTGCATTTTGACAAAATAAAAATGTTAATTTTATCTATTAATTTCAAATTATCAACAATTAGTTTTAAAGTGGGAATGGTAACAGTGCATTGTCTGGTCCTTTGATTTCTGTTATTGTTGTTGTTAGACAGAATGAAACTCATAAATGTGATATCTTTTACTTAATTGTTACAATTATTTAAGCAAAAGATTATTCTTTCTAATAATTTTATTGTTTGACAGAATCCAAATTCGGGAAAAGGATTGCTTTGCTATTTTTTTGGTGACCGCTTATTTTTTTCTCTTTAATTTAGGACAAACAAAGGTAAGTTAATTTCTCTCCATTTTCTTATACTAAAGTCTTTAAATGTATTTTAGTTTGGGATTGTTCGCTATAGAAGGCTTTGAAAATCATAGAAATTTTGTGATGATTATATGGTGTGAGAGGGACATGCTACATCTCTACTTATTTGCTTTGTTACACTTGTTCAATTGTTTGACTTATTATACTATAAATGAATACTTACTTGAAAGTGAATAAGTGTAGTTACTTGAAGGTGAACTTTTATTTTGAATTTTGTTGAAGCATAGGTACTTGAAATGTGAACTTTTTATTGTGAATTTTGTTGTGCTTGGTAATTTGGGAGGTGACTTGGTGACTTGAAAATGTTGAAGTTTAGGTACTTGAAATGTGAATTTTTATTTTGAATGTGGTTTAGTTTGGTAACATGTGAGGTCACTTAGTCACTTGAAATTGATTAAGTGTAGTGTAACACCTAGAATCTGGTACCAAGAATGCTACACGGTGCTCATGACCTGAAGGACCACAAGCTAACCCATGACTAATATCTATAACTGAGCACTGCATATTATGATGTAAAAATGTGGAATTAAAGGCTGAAAGGCCATAAGGTTCAAATATATAATAAAACATAACATCTGGAAATACGGTACATTATTACCAAAACAACTGAAATAACTGTGAACATGCTATAGTCTGAAAGCCTCTAGTCTGTCTGAATAAGGAGTTGACGAGAAATGTCCCCAACTAACTCCAAATGCTGAAATAACTAAGTACTAAAGATATGAAATAATCAAATCATAACATCCTCAAATGATGAGGACTCACTGTTGACTCTAACTGCTGAAACTGGAATGATACTGATACTCTGGAGCTCGTGCTTCTGAACCAATGGTATAGAAAAACCATAGCGTAAATGCGTCAGTATGATTGAAAGTACTGGTATGCAAGTGAGGTAAGCTGAATGCAAAGGGTTCATATGCATGAATAATGCTAACTGACTGTATAACATAATCGTGAGAATGCATACATGAGTGTGTAACTGTAATTAAATTCGTGAGTAATACTGACTACTGAGTCTGAATACTGATAACATGAGTTACTGATAATTGATATAACTGATATAACTGATGCACGACGACTGTGTCTGACAGTCTAGGCTCTGATGGAACTAGCTGAGTTTCGTACTGAGCCGAGTGACTGTATCTGACAGTCCTGGGTCCTGTAGAACTATTTAAGTTCTATTACTAAAAATGGGTGGCTGTATCTGATAGTCCTGATTCTGTGATTAAAACTAAGGGAGAATTCATCTAACCGACATGCCCCTTTTTCTAAATAGATTTGGGGACCAACCTGTAACCCAGTTGGAAGGGTGTCAATACTGTGCCACTGGTAAGGACAAGCTGTGAGAAATCCCTCGTCTAACAGGTACTCTAAGGAGAATGGTGGGACCCTCATATAACAAGTTAAGTCACCTCATCTACCCTCAACTAGCAGGTTTGAAGTCTCAACCTACGCTGGCTACGTAGTTCTGGAGCGCAAGGATTACTTCTACGAATCACATCCTCCACTAACAGGTGAGTTCCCATCCTTGGGCTCACTAGGTGCTGAATCCTACTCCTATCTTAATAGACATTGAACATGATTAACTGAACTACAATAGACTGAGTTCATTGAGTTCCATTAACTGACAGAATACTATTGAGATCTGATAACTTACTGAGATTACTGAGTTTTTTTGAGTCATGTAACTGACTGAATTGTACTGAGTTTTGAAACTAACTGAGAATACTATTAATCATGGCGTGACTGAGATTTATCATGAAATCAATGCTGGCTCTAGGCACATAGCTAAGTTGTCGGGTACAAGTACCCCCTGGACTCGATAGCATGAAACTAACAAGATATGACATTTCTTGAACACATAACCACGGTCAATAATTCATAGTACTATCATTGGGGATTTTCATGAAGTATTTGCATACCACAAGCTTTCACATGAATAAGAATGCATATAAACATGTCATAATTCCTTAAGCCTAATCTCATGAGCATTTCATCAATCTATTACAAGGCATAACAATAGCATGGGAGTCATTTTGAACATAATGGTAGCATGAATTCTTCATTTAGGTTCTATTGAGTTATAATGAACAAGTATTATTCTCTTAGGCATTTTATCAAATACCTAGTATGCATAATTTAGGGCTTAGGCATGATATCAAATTTAAACCACATGATTCCCTAATTCAACTCAATTTCATAAATTTCAACCCACATACTAGCGTAGTTTCATGAATAATACATAAAGATTCCAACTTGAGAATCCTACAACAATAACTACATGAACATAGTCAATCCACAACATAAACATCACAATTCATAACTTAAAATTTGGATTATTGGACTTCATGGATGAAAGGAATCCATGAATGAACACTTGACATACCTTGGATGGAAAATTCTTGAAAACTAACGGTAGAATCTCTTGAATTTAAAGCTCCTATGAAAACCCTAGACTTGTTCTTGAGAGTATTTGAGAGTAATAACAATATTTTAGTGAAATAAGGGTTGAATCTCGTGTTATAGGCTTATATAGGGGTGGAAAATTTATCCTTTTACCCTTAATAATACGGACATTTAATGACTAAAATTGGGCATCGACTCAATTGGCGACGCGGTGAGTCGATGCATCGACGCAATACCCAACGCATCACGCCAAGCCTCAGTAGTTTTTTCTGGAAGTCCCTGCGAAAATGTTAACCAACTCGATAGGTGACGCGGCGCATCAAGATCGCATTGGTTCACTATTTTAGGACACCAAACGTGGTCTAAACGAGGTTCGAAAAATTCAAAACTTGTCTAGGAACACCTATTGACCTCTCTGATCATGAATTAACAAAAATACGGACCATTAAAGGACATTAAGGTGGAAAAATGAGATTGCCAACTTTCAAAGGCCAAAAATAAACTAAGTCTGAGAACTTAGCTAGAATTTTTTAAGTATGGGACCCCCTTGACAAGCTTAAAGGACTGATTTAAGCTTAGAAATTTTGCGGGGTCTTATATTATCTCCCCCTTGAGAACATTCATCCTTGAATGAAACTGACTGAGATGGGGAAAATATAAACTGAAGTATTTATAGGACATGAATAACTGAAACATGATTTCATGACTGACATGACTGATAAACTAAATCTATCATACTGAACATGCATATCTGATGTATGCGTAACTGATTCATGAATGCATGACTAAGATTTTTGATAAGCTGAGTTTCTCATAATGAGGATGCATATCTGATGTATGAATATGTGACTGACATGATGCATGAACACATGACTGAATATGCAATGGTATTTGATACCAAGTTTATAATAAAATTCTGAGCATGAAACTGTATACCAAATTGGTAATCAAACTGAACATGATAACTGAGCAAGCTTAAGGAAAACTATTACCTTGGGCCAAGTCTGAGTTAGCGGAAAAGAGGTGAGGATACTTGATCCACATATCTACTTCTGTTTCCCTAGTAGCTCCCTCAACGGACTGATTCCGCCAAAGAACTTTGACTAGAGGAACTTCTTTGTTCCTCAGTCTAAGAGTCTGGTAGTCAAGAATTTCGAATGGCATCTCTTCATAAGAGAGGTTGTTCTGAACATCAATGCCCTCTATAGGGACTACAACTGATGGTCACCTACGCACTTTTTGAGCAAATAAACATGGAACACTGGATGAACTGAGGCTAGATCTGAAGGCAATTCAAGCTCATAAACTACCTTGCCAAAATGATTGAGAATTTTGAAGGGACCGACATATCAGGGCCTGAGCTTTTCCTTCTTGCCGAATCTCTTCACTCCCTTTATGGGAGAGATATTTAGGTAAACATAGTCATCAATCTCGAACTTGAGATCCTTTTTTCTAATATCTGCATAAGACTTCTATCGGATCTGAGCAGCCCGGAGTCTTTCTCTGATCAACAGAACTTTTTCAAGGGCATTAAATACTAAGTTAGGCCCTATAACTAAGGCCTCACTAACTTTGAGCCAATCGATTGGATATTTGCATCACCTTCCATAGAGAGCTTCAAATAGAGCTATCCGCATACTAGAATGATAGCTGTTGTTGTATGCAAACTCAATCAAAGACAAGTGATCATCCCAACTACCCTTGAAATCAATTGCACATGCTCTAGCATATCTTCTAAAGTCTGAATGGTCCTTTCTGCTTGATCATCTGTCTGGGGATGAAAGGCTATACTGAGATGAACTTGGGTACCAAGACTCTTTTGGAATGCTTTCCAGAAGTGAGAGGTGAACTGGGTACCTCTGTCTGAAATAATGGACAATGAAATACCGTGTAGTCTAACCAACTCCCTGATAAAGAGTTTGGCATAATCCTCAGCTGAATAAGAGGTATGGACAGGAACGAAATGAGCTGATTTTATCATCCTATCTACAATGATCCATACTGAATTATGCTGGCGACGACTACAAGGCAAACCTATTACAAAGTCCATGTTCACTTCTTCCCACTTCCAAGTAGGAATACTGAACTCCTGCATGGACCCACTAGGCTTTTGATGCTCTATCTTAACCTGATGACATGTAGAGCACCTAGCCACAAACTCTACAACATATCTCTTCATCTCACTCTACCAATAGATCTCCCATAAATTGCGGTACATCTTAGTGGCCTCTGGATGAATAGAGTAGCGCTCTCCATGCGCTTCTACGAGAATTCGCTGCCTCAAGTCGTCTACACCTGGCACACAAAGACGACCCTGACAATGCAAAACACCATCTCCCCCTTGGGAGTAAACCTCTGCTTTTTGATCTTTGACTGATTCTTTCAACTTGATTACACTGGGATCTCTGTCCTATTTTTCTTTTACCTCAAAAATTAGAGATGATTCTAAACTGTTTTGAACCCATATACTACCTTCTGTTGAATCGACTAGGCGGATACCTAGTCTGGCAAGTTGATGGACTTCCCGAGCTAACTTTTTCTTACTATCCTCAACCTGAGCAACACTACCTATAGATAGTCTACTGAGGGCATCGGCCACTACATTGGCCTTGCCCAGATGATAAAGGACACTCATGTCATAATCTTTCAAGAGCTCTAACCACCTTCTACAACGGAGGTTAAGATCGTTCTAAGAAAATACATACTGAAGGCTCTTTTGATCTGTGAACGCATCTACATGAACACCGTACAAGTAATGCCTCCAAATCTTCAAGGCAAAAACTACGACTACTAACTCAAGATCATGAGTAGGATAATTCTTCTCATGGGGTTTAAGCTGTCTGGAGGCGTAGGCTATGACCTTACTATGCTGTATGAGGACACAATCCAAACCTACTCTAGAGACATCACAGTACACCATAAAATCATCTGAACCATTTGGAAGAGCTAAGACTAGAGCTAAGGTGAGTCGAGTATTCAACTCCTGAAAACTCTTCTCGCAAGGATATGACCACTAAAACTTAACTCTTTTCTTAGTCAATCTGGACATAGGGGATGCAATAGAAGAGAATCCCTCAACAAACCATCTATAATTTCCAGCCAAACCCATGATACTCTTTATATCAGATGGAGAGACAGGTCTGGTCCAGTTTCTTACTATTTCGGTCTTTTGAAGATCAACCCTAATGCTATCACCAAAAATAATATGACCAAGGAATGCTATTGACCTTAGCCAAAATTCACACTTACTGAATTTGGCTAACAACTGATGATCTCTGAGAGTCTGAAGCATAATTCTGAGATGGTCTGCATGATCACACTCACTGCAAGAATAGACAAGGATATCACTGACTCTAAGCTGATAATAGCCTAATCTGAGGTTTATCTTAGAGAAATAACTAGCACCCTGAAGTTGGTCAAACAAGTGATCGATTTTGGGAAGTGGATACTTGTTCTTGACCATGACTTTATTGAGTTGATGGTAATCAATGCACATTCTGAGAGAACCATCTTTCTTTTGCACGAATAAGACTGGTGTGCCCCACGGGGACACACTGGATCTGATGAATCCCTTATATAGGAGATCCTTCAACAGTTCTTTCAATTCTCTGAGTCCTGCTTGTTCCATTCTATATGGCGGAATAAATATAGGCTGAGTATCTTGAAAAAGATCAATACTGAAGTCAATTTCTCTTTCGAGAGAAATTTTTGGAAGATCTTCGGGAAAAACATCTGAGTATTCATTCACTACTGGAACTGATTTGAAACTGAGAGTTTCAGAACTAGAGTCCTTAACTCAAACAAAATGATAGACACATTCCTTAGATATCATTTTTCATGCCCGAAGGTAGGAAATAAACTGACCCATGAAAACTGAAGTGCTACCTCTCTACTCTAGGACAGATTCATTCAAAATAGAAACTGGACAATTCTATTTCTACAGTCGGCTGTGGCATAGTAGGAATAAATCCAATCCATGCCAAGAATGACATCAAAAGCAGTCATCTTTAATTCGACTAAGTCTGTTGAAGTGACCTTCTGAGATACTATAATCAGACAGTTCCTGTATATCCATCGGGATAAGATAGTTTTACCACTGAGGTGGAGACTGAGAAGGTCTCTATTAGAATTTTAGGACTAACTCCGAAATCAACTGCTATATAAGGAGTAACAAAAGACAAAGAAGCTCCTAGATCTAGCAAAGTGTAAACATGCAAATGAAAGATCTATAACATACCAGTAACCACATCAGGAGAATTTTCCTGATCTTTTTAGGACTGAAGAACACAGATTCTATTTGGCCGTTGTCCACTAGTAGCACTGGAAGTAGCACCCTGCTGATTTGGGCGACCGGACTGAGCTGAGGATCGGTTAGGCTAACACTGAGGGCCTAGCTGAGGATAATATCTAACTCTGTCTCCATGCCCCAAGTAGCAAACGTCCAACGAGAACCCATCACATTGAGTTCGTTCGGCGGAACTCGTATAAAGTCTCCATGAACTTGACATTGGTGACACTTCTGCACGAATTGAATGCTATCCCTCTCCATAGCCATCCAAAAGTATCCAGCTCTCAAAATCTTCTTTGTAAGCATGAAACCATTCATGTGGGGTCCATAATTTCCTGCATGTATCTCCTTTAACAATCTTGTGGCCTCTGTGGCATCAACGCATCGTAGCAATCCTAGGTCTGGTGTCCTTCTATATAGGGTTTCCCCATTGAGAAAGAAGTGATTGGCCATCCTTCTTAAAGTCCTCTTCTGTTTGTTAGTAGCGCCTTTTGGATATCCTCCTGCTCCAAGTAACCTCTTAATGTCGTAGTACCATGACTTTCCATCTGGCTCTTCATCTATATGGAAGCAATAAACTTGTTGGTCGTGTATCTCCACTTTGATGGGATCGATGTAATTCTTATCTGGATGCTGAATCATTGAATATAGTGTCGCCAAGGCATCAACGAACTCATTTTGAATTTGAAGTACATGCCTGAATTCAATCTTCATAAACCTTTTGCTCAATTCCTAACATATTGTACATAAGGAAGGATTTTGACATTCTTGGTGGTCCATTACCCTTGCACCTGATGGACCAACAAATATGAATCTCCTATTACCAACAGCTCTTTAATGTCCATGTCTACTGCCATCCTAAGCCCGAGAATGCAAGTCTCATATTCTGCCATATTATTCGTGCAAGGAAACCTAATCTTTATCGAGATTGGGTAGTGTTGACCTATTTCTAAAACTAGGATTGCTCCAATTCCGACTCCTTTGAAGTTCGCTGCTCCATAAAAAAACATCCTCTATCCATCATACGGTTCTGAGATGTCCTCTCCCGCAAACAACACTTCTTCATCAGGAAAGTAAGTATTGAGCAGCGTGTAATCTTGATCCACTGGATTTTCTCGAGGTGATCGGCCAATGCTTGTCTTTTGATGGATTTTGTGTTACGTACACAATGTCAAACTCACTCAATAAGATCTGCCATTTTGACAACTTTCAGTAGGCATTGTCTTCTGAAATATGTACTTGAGTGAATCCATTCTCAAAATTAAGTATATGGTATACGCGGACAGGTAGTGCCTTAACCTTTGTCCAACCTAGGTTAGTGCACAACAAGTCTATTCCAATAATGTATACCTAGCTTCGTACGGTGTGAACTTCTTACTCAGGTAGTAAATTGCTTGCTCTTTCCTCCCTATATCATCATGCTGCCCTAACACACATCCAAAGGCATTATCCATAATGGATAGATATAACAACAACAACTTTTCCAGTTCTGGTGGAACCAATACTGGTGGGTTAGACAAATACTCCTTAATTTTGTCAAAAGCCTTCTGACATTCTTCAGTCCATCTGGTGGCGGCATCCTTCTTCAATAACTTGAATATTGGTTCACAAACGATTGTGGATTGGGCTACAAACCGAATGATGTAATTGAGTCTTCCTAAGAAACTCATTACGTCTTTCTTGGTCTTAGGGGGTGGTAAGTCTTGGATTGCCTTTATCTTGGATAGATCCAAATCTATACCTCTCCTACTAACGATGAATCCTAATAACTTTCCTGTGGGGACTCTAAAGGCGCACTTAGCTGGATTCAACTTTAGGTCGTACCTTCGCAGCCTTTCAAAGAACTTTATAAATCATCCAAATGGTCCAAACTCCTTTTAGATTTGATGACGACATCATCCACATACACCTCGATCTCTTTGTGAATCATATCATGGAAAAGGGTAGTCACGGCCCTCATATAAGTTGTGCCTGCATTCTTGAGCCCAAATGGCATTACTCTATAGCAGTACACTCCCCACGGAGTGATGAAAGCTGTCTTTTCTGCATCATTCTCATCCATCAAAATTTGATGATATCCCACAAAACAATCAACAAACAAATACAACTCATGTTTTGCGCAATTATCAATAAGAATATGAATGTTTGGGAGAGGAAAATCGTCTTTTGGACTAGCCTTGTTGAGATCCCGATAATCTACATATATTCTTATCTTTCTGTTCTTCCTTGGTACGAGGACGATGTTGGCTAGCCAGGTGGCATAAGTCGTGACCCTCACGACGTTGGCTTCTATCTGCTTGGTGACCTCCTCCTTGATTCTCAAACTCAAATTGGGGTTGAATTTCCTCATATCTTTTGCTTCATCGATGGACACGCGGGGTTAGTCGGCAATCGATGCGAGATAATATCGATGCTTAAACCAGGCATGTCATCGTAAGACCAAGCAAATACATTGATGTATTTCTTTAGCAGACTCATTAATTCCCGCTTTCTTTCATCCTTCAAGTGTATGCTGACTCGTGTTTCCTTTGTTGTCTCTTCATCACCCAAATTGACGACTTCAGTTTTGTCCATATTAGGCTTATAGCTAACTTTTGAGTTGTTCGATCTTTTGCGGCAAGTTTTCAGGCATCATGCTTTCATCGTACTCCTCATAATCTTTCTCATCGCTTCTATTTTGCTCAATGGATTTGTTACATATCATAATCGTGGGATGAGGATTTTTATTAATATTTGTGCTGAAAAGTATAAAAGAGAGTAAAGTAAATAGATGCTGGAAAATAAATAGATATTTGAAAATATTAAATAAGTTTTGGAAAATAAGAACTTTATTGAATAAAGAACTGGGCTTTGGCAAAGAGACAAGTAGCAGAACAAAATAATTTTTAAAAGAAACAACAGTCCCGCACTACCAAGACTCCTGATGGAATAGGGATGGGACAATGGTCTAATTCTGCAGGACTTCTCCTGGTTCAGCATCACGGATGGTAAGCTTCTTTAAATCTTCTCTGATCCACCTTCGATCACCGCCAAAAATAAATTCCCTATTCCTTCAATGATATCTTTATCGGCTGCTTTGGGACTTGGGCTGGCACGAACACTGTCATTCAAAATCCTTCCCTGTAGGCTACTCCAGAAATGGGCTCATGTCCAAGCCCTGTAGTACCCTTCTGCTCTTTAACTGGATAGCCTCGACTATACCATCGGCTCTGGTTCCTAGTCCTATATTGGGCTGATACACATATTTCAACATCTCCGACGCAACCATCTTTTCAGCATTCGACATTTTTGCTTCAGCTGCCATTACTTCCTCATTGATCTTTGCTATTTGCATGATCTCCAGAGTATGGAAAGTAGCTCCATCTAACTCCTCGGTGACTGGGACTGAATTGGCAGAATAAATAGGATGGCTGAGTTCTCTATGGACAGTAATTTCTGTGCGACCCTATTCAAACTTCACGCACTGATGGAGAGTGGAAGGAACGGCTCTTGCCATGTGAACCCATGGCCTTCCCAGCAACAGGTTGTAGCTAGATGACATATCCATGACCTGAAATAGGATAGGAAATTCTTCTGGTCCTATCTGCAGTGTTAAGTAAATTTCCCTGATGACACTCCTTTGCGACCCATCAATGGCTCTAACCTTCACCCTACTATTCCTTATATCTTCTATATTCACACCCAAATTCCTCAGAGTGAAGAATGGACAGATATTGCAACCCGAACCACCATTGATCAAGACCCTGTTAACAATCTTGTCATGATATCTGACCGCAATATGGAGCGCTTTATTGTGTGAATCCTCTTCTGATGGTAACTCATCATCATGAAAAGAGAGCTTATTTGCTTCTACTACTCGCCCGATTGCTGCGGCCAAAGTCTCGCTAGTTGTCTTCTTTGGTATGCTAATCCCAGATAAAACTTCCATCAAAGTACTTTTATGAGCTTCAGAACTCATAAGCAAAGACATGACGGATATGTGGGCTGGTGTCTTCTTGAGCTGATCCTCAACTGAATAGTCCTTGGGCTACATCTTTTTCCAAAATTCTGCAGCTTCAGCATCTGTGATATTTCTCCTCGGGTTTTGATCTTTCCCAAGAACTCCATAATTTGGTTCTTCTGGTGCATAAAATCTACTTGACCTGGTCATCACTTGAGTCACAGCAACATCTATCATTTTGCCCTTGGCTTCAGTTTGATAGTCCCATGGGACTACCTTGGTGTCATAGTCGGTCCTCGCAATGGCTGACATGGTCACTATGACTCTTAGAAGGTAAGTCTGAATAGTTATAGGCTCTCTTAACTGGATTGTGATAAATGGCTGTGATGGGGATGCAATGGCGATCTCCTCTGTACTCTATGTAGGCATAATAATTTCTTCTACATCATATTCCTCTTCTGTAGTAATCATGTTGACTTCTTAATTTCCATGATTTGGCAAGGGGTTATTGTTCATATTAGGAGATGTGGCGGTGCATTTGACTATACCCCTCCTTATCAAAGACCCAATTTGATTCTTCAAGCTGTAGCAGTCTTTTGTGTCATGTCCTTAGACTCCTGAGTGATAGGCGCACCGCTTGCTACCATCAAAGTTTTGAGAAGTTGGATCAGGGGCCTTTTCCTCAATTAGATGCAACAAACCAGCAGCCCTCAATCTTTCAAATAACTGGTCTAAAGGTTTTGCAATCGGTGTGTAGGTGCGGGTATTTCTGGCTTCAAAGTTTGGATGTGGTTTGGGCGCATAGGCTGGTCTATTTTGGTGAGCTAGAGCTTGGACAGGGGCACATGGTCTTGGTGGATTTTTGTATGCTGGAGCTCGAGGTGGATTATAATGCGGTTAAGTATTATAAATTGGGACATGTGCAATAATTTAGGGGTTGTTAGGGTAATTGTGGGAAGAATTTCCAGGTCGGTAGTATGGTGTGATGGCTGAGATGTCTTCTCTCTTTTTCTTGTTACCATTAATGGAACTAGTCTGGACGGCTTTACTCGCTGCTTGCAATGCATCCATAGATTGGATTTTCCCCGACTTGTTGCCTTATTCTATGAAATCTCCCATTTTGACCAATTCTACAAGCTTTTGGCCCATCATCGACATCATCTTGTCAAAGTAAACACCTTCTTGTGCTCGAATGAAATACTTGGAGAGTTTACTTTCATCTAGTGGAGGCTGGATCCTAGCAGCCTCGGTCCTCCAATGCCATGCATATTCTTGAAATGATTCAGAGGGCTTCTTCTGTGTGTTAGCCAACGAGAACCTGTATGGAGCAATCTCAGTGTTAAATCTGAAGCGACTTATGAAGTCCTCATCCATTTCCCTCCAGTCACGCCACTTATGGGGGTCGTTTCGGGTAACCAAGTCAAAGCTTCTCCCGACAAACTTCAAATAAACAGCTTCATCCTTAACTTCTCGTTCCTTTCTACTCCAACCAACTTATCGCAGTAGGCCCTCAGGTGCGTATGCGGGTCACCTTTTCCATCAAGCATATCAAACTTTGGTGTTTTGTATCCTACTGGCATGTCGATGTCTAGATAAATGCATAAGTCGTCGTAGTCCAAATGTTCAATCCCTGTGGTGACTTACATATTTCTGAATGCTCTCTTTAGACTCTCAATCTGGGTTGTTATCGACCCTTCTTCACTTGATTAGACATCTTTTCCTAACCTCGCATATCGATCAGCTTCATATGGAACCTTAAAAGTTGCAGATGTTGCGAAGGCAGGAGCTTCGGTAACGTATATAGGTGGCATAGGTATTTCACAAGTGACATATGCCTCAGGTACGTGATGCATCTCTGGATGAATCAGAACAGTAAAGTTGTAAGCGGGAAATGGATAACCAGGCGTCGTTCCGACAGTAGGTTAAAAAACAGGTGGTGCTTGGACATGTGATAGGTTCGTTGGATTAGCTGGGGAAATCAGGGGTAATCCAACATCTGGACCCTGGGGATGAGTGGGAAAGCTAGCCATGGTAAGCTTAGTCAAGTCTCGCATTTGATGCAGTTCTTTCTTTAACACTTCGATCTCTTGGCCATACTAGCCATTTGCTTGTCATTTTGCGTTTCCGATAGCTTCTGCGAACTTTTGACTTCATCTACGGCTATCATCGTGGCCTTGTCATTGTTGGTAATTTTGTTTTTAGATCGGAGGTTGTACTGAGATTCTGCCAGTTTTCCAATTGACACAAATCAACTTTTATTGTTTGGGGATTAAATAAAATAAAGAAAATGAAAAAGGAAACTATGCTAGTTTGGGTGATAACGTAAATGTAACAAGTAGAACATATATACACTAAGTTGGCGACATTTAAATGCGTCCTAATATAGAGCCTCTTTTCTCCAGAGGTAGGCCTATGCTGCAAACACGATTAATTGATCCAAAGATTTAAATTGTAATCAATTTCAAGATAAAGGGATTTTGATTAATGAAAAAGGCAAGGTGTGAAGCCCCAGGTTACAAAGAAAAATTTTGAACTAAAGATTACATCATGGTATCCTATAACAATATCGATAGAGGTCATGCAAGACCCCTTTTAGGGAAAACAAAAATGAAAGATAAAAGTATATATAGGTCATACAAGATCCTCAAGAATCTATAATAACAAGATGGATCCAAAGGCCAGCTGGGGGGATCATCATCATCATCGAGGTCATAATAGGGCCCAGGGTGATACTCTAGGGATCCATCTAACTGCTGCCCTTGGAAGTCTTCATCTGCTCCATTGAAGTCTATAGGCCCATTCTCTTCTTCTTTAACGTCTTCCTCCATTTCCTCTATCAGCTCCCCATCCTGCTCTTTCATTGGTTCCTTCTTCAGATCTTTCTCCAGGTCCTCCTCGGGATCCTCCTCCAGGTCCTTTTTAGGATCTTTCTCCATTTCCTCAGGATCTTTCTCAGGGTCTTTCTCTATCTCTTTCTCGGGTTCATCATATACAGCAGGGATGAGGTGATCCCCCAATCCAGGAATCACCTGCTCATACATGGTTGTGGTTACCGGCCTAAGATGAAGAAGCTGCTCTCAAATCTAGTCCGCTCTATGAATGTCGGTGAGCCCTTGGAGCGACATAAAACTTGATTGAGCTAGAATTTCTTCCAAACTGTACCAGTCGTAGTACTCGGGAGTGCAGTATGGGTTACCCCCCATGCCCAAGATAAAGATCTAACCCTACCCATGGATTAGGTTGCCAAGCCTCTCTACAGGGATTTTTCCCTCATAATCAATCTCCGACAGTGCCATGTTTGACCATAGAGGCACATTCTGAATCGGGCCGAATTGTCTTAGGACTCTCAAAGGCGCATATGGCTGGATTCCCTCCAACCCAATCAACTCAAGAAAGTAAGTGTAATGCCTTCTTAACATTACTCGACCACTAACCCATGGTAGCCTCCACTGGATAAGGTTACCGGTGAGATGGATTAGGAAGTCGCGCCACTACTCCTCATTGACTGGAATCTCCCATATGGCCACTCTAAGTCTGTAGCTGTGAATTTGATTAGGGCCAGCGTCTCCGACACCATCTCTACGATAAAAGTGCTCTAATTCCCAAACTTTGAGCATTAGGTTGCAGCCTCTGAAAAATCGTGACCCCTGGAGCATGCGGACAAAGACCAAAAGACTTCCGCAAGAATCATTGGCACGATCGTGGTCCTGATTGGTCCCCTACACATGAATAAGACCATGCAGAGTATGTGAATACTAATTCGGTTCCCTCTTATTGGGAACACTATAATACTGATAAAAGCCATTATAAACATAATGGCTTTGTGCCTCTCTCAGTCGATCCTGGTGAAAGAGAACTCCTCTAAAAAATGATCATAACTTTCTCTTCTACCGAACCTCTTGAAGAGATAAACCAGGCTTACCCAGCCTACCTCAACCATTCTCAAGCCTGTGCCAACTTTCAACCCTATGACGCGAAAAAAAAGGCTACCTGAAGTAATACCCAGGTACCCGTCCTATTAATGGAAAATTAGCTATTTGGCTGATCTCTTCTAAGGTGGGCGTGATCTCGAAGTCCCTGAATCTGAAAGTAATTATAGTCGGGTCCCAGAACTCGACTAAGAATTAAATCAGTACCCTATCTGCCCTTATCTTCATTAGATCTGTCAAAGATCCCAAATGCGTAAACACATTTGCTCCATGCGCCACTCGAATGTTTCCTCACCAGTGTCTTAGGATATGGGGAATGTCAGTCAGCATATGGATGTCGGTGAGATTCTGGTTGATTTCCATCTATGCAAAGAAAAGGGTATGTTAAGTTTAATGTCCTGAATTTATTACGTTTTTAATGTTTGGATCAATTAATCATTCCACACATATACTGTCGTTGGGTTCGTTGAGGACCCATTGACACGAAGGGTGGTTTCCTAATTGCAGAATAATACCCCGGACCATTCCGCCTAAGGTGTATGCAATATGACCTATCACTAGAGTAAGATCTTTTTCTCCTAAATGTTCAAGAGTGGGACTGAATAGCTGCGAGAAGGTGCACTAACCTAACTGCACCAACTCTGAAACTAAGGAATCCAAGGAGGTTTCGGAGGAGTGCAGGTGCACCCCTCACGTGTTCAGTATGTGAATTGTGTACGACCAAGACTCGATAGGAATAATGCAAGTGATAAAGCGATAACAAGTAGTGTTATACAAAAAAATAAGGAACACGAGTTCAAATTTGGCTCGCGTCCTTTCACAGAGAGAATGATATAAAAACAGGTAAGCAAATAACATAATAAAGCACCAAAATCCTAAACTAAGCATGTTAAGGCTAAACCTAAGTTCAAAAGTCCCCAGCAGAGTCGCCATTCTGTCGACGCCCTATTTCGAATCGGTCGAAATAGTATACGACGTATGGTGGCGTTAAATGACTCTTGGGATTTGAAAACTTCATTTTTTAGAGTCGCCACCTAACTTTTTAGGAAAATTAGGAAAACCCATTTTTATTGTAAAACTCTGTTTTGTTCTATTGAAAACATTTTGAGATTCTGAATAAGGGTTTTGGTTACTCGAGGGGAAGGCGTTAGGCATCCCCCAGAGCCTATCCGAAGATAGTCTTTACGCTTAGTTTAGGAAAATATTGCTTTTATTTATTTGCAAAAATGGTGAAAAGAAAACTTTCATTGTTATTTTCTACTTGTTATTTTATATAAAGGAAAGAAAACTTAAGATATGACAAACGTGATGCTACCATGTACAAGGAAGTAATACAATCATTGCATGTATATATGCATGTTACATGAATATCTTATAATATGAAAATAGCTTTATATATATATATATATATATATATATATATATATTTGTAATGATTTGGATAAAATAAAGGGAAAACTTTCTTTACTTGTATAAAATTGAATAGGTAAATAAAATTTATAAAAATATTTTAAGGCGTGGAATAATTTAAGACAAAATGTGAATATAGATATATTTGAAAGTGCGAAAAGATGTAAAGTTTTACTTAATTTGTGAAACTTAAATAGATTTAGATTTAGAAATAAGCGAAAAGAAAAATGTGATAGCATAATACATAGGCATAACAAAATTGAGACAATAATAATAATGGTAATAGTAATATTATTAATAACGATGTAAATAATAATAATAATAATAATAATAATAATCATATTTCATTTGCAAGACCTGAAATAATCACAAAAACACCAACTCAGAATCGAGAAGAATTCCATGTTTGGCGGAATCCGAATATATGAAGAGAGAAAAGAAAAAGTGAAGCAAGAATAGGATGGATTCACACCTTTTTCGGGCAGTAAGATTAAAGCTTCGACGACGAGAATTTTCGACAGCTAAACTCAAAATTTGAAGGTTTGAACTTGACTTGAACAACCGGAGGAAAGAATTGATGACTCCAACAACTTTGTCGGTGAATTTCGAAACAAAAGAAAGAACGCAATTTTTTTTTTCACTCTTTGTCACTGGTTTTTTCTTTTCTGGGGCTAAACTCTCTTTTTCTCTTCATGGATCTGAGATCTCCTATGGAAATTTTGTTTTCTCCTTGATTTTTTTTTACCCTTTTCCAACTCCTGCCTGAGATGATGGAGAAACCTCCTATTTATAAGTGGACCCGGACTTGAAAGTCCGGATTCAAAACACAAAATAAACCCACCTAGTCGATTTGAAATTTGAAATCTTTCTCTGAATCTGAATCTCCACTTTTCAGGCCATTTAATGGCGATTTTGAGTCTCTTTTCCGTTGTTATACGGATTAGGGGACTGTTCTCTTCTTTCTTCCTCGGATTCGTGAGTAGGAAGGTCATTTTTGGTGAGATTTTTGCAGGCATGGCAGGTGGCCAGCTATGGTGGTTCCGTCTTCAGCAAAGTGGAGAAAGGACGGAGATGAGAAGGGTGAAAGAGGGGGGGGGGGCATTGTTGCTGTTTAGGGAAAGGGGAGATGGAGACGTGACTCTGGCTTCACTGAAAAGAGAAACCATACGCGTCTGTTGCTGGTGAGGAGCATTTAATGTGTAGGCTCCATTTTTATCAGCTTTGATCCGTCCAATTTGATCGGACTGTCCTAAAAATAGTATTTTAAAATAATAACTAGTAAAAAAATGCTTATATATGTGTATGAAAAATATTGATTAAAAATATTTTTTTTATCCGTTCGATATTTGATCTGAACAACCCCAAATTTAAAAATACATAAAAGGTGGATTAATATTGGAATGTATATATAGACGTATATATAGATATAATTATACAATTGAACTTGGGCCCTCGGGTTGGGAAGAAAAATTAGCGGACTAAATTGATCTGTGTCGGTTAGATGAAAAAGGAGAAGCAAATATGACAATTATACTGAATTTCGAGCTAATTTTTGGGCACTCATTTCAAATTTATAAAATAAGAGTTGGTTTTGAAAATTGAGATTAGATTATCATCAGTCCGAACACTCTTTTTCTACTGAAATTAAATTTATCGACGCTTCCTGATATCCTAAAAATTATTTATTTTTTAGTTCTTACGTATATAAATTATAGACATATCTTGCCTAAGTGCCCGATTTGATTTTTTGTATTTAACATTAACAATATATACATGTGTGTAAAAATAAGAATAAAATAAAATATATGTAAAATTACGAATATAATAACAATATATATACTCCCTATAAATATATTTTACGTAACAAAAATATGTATATCTGATCACAATATTGTGCAAAAAATAAAGTTAGAAAGGATGCGAATACCAAAAGGTATATATTTTACTCGTTAAAATATTTACTTATACTTAATTAAAATATTTTGCATTATGATGAGAAAATAAATTCTCCTTTTATAAAAATTTGTAGAAACAGGAAAAATACGAATCTTATTTTTATTAAATTTTGAAAATTATTTAGGGTCAAGAAGCATTGGAAAAAGTAATTAAAGGAAAAAGGGCGAGTCAAAATTAGGTGTCAACATTATATACATAACATACGTACACGAGTATATTATCCAATAATATAATGTGATGTATTTCATATACATAATTTGATGAGTTATCGATTAATTTGATTAGCTTACATTAATATAACTTCAACGTACTGTATATTATTACTTCTATCGTTTCAAATCAATGTATTCAATATGTTTGGATAGATTCTACTAGTTTTTGACAACATCATTCATCGATCGACCACTACATCATATATATATGTGTGTGTGTGTGTGTGTATGTGTGTGTGTATATATGTATATATATATATATATATATATATCAACTCTTGAATACGTACTATATACATCACATCCACAAATATATTACCTCATAATACAACACATTTATTATATTCTGATGAATTATCGATTATATATATACGTTACATTATTATAACTGCAATAGTAGCATAATATTTTGCCCCAACTATATGATATAGACATATTTATTATACAAAGATTATGTTTAACATCATTTAATGTATATACAAAGGAAAATATTATATCTTATAAGAGGGAATGGAAAGGAAAAGCATGCAGGTCTTCGTCAACATGCCTGCTTCTCCTATCTGCTTCATAAGTTACTTTCTCCGTAATTTTTTATTATGTCATCTCTAATTAATTATTATAAATTATTTATGGATTAGAAAATTAATAATATTTAATAAAAATACAATAGATATTTATGACATGTCTGCTTTAGATGCTTCACCTATAATTTGACTGTATCACCCATAGTTAATTATTATAAGTCATCTAAATATTAAAAAAATATTATAAAGTCATCTAAGTATTAAAAAATTAACAATATTTAATGTTAAATTTATTTGACGTTTTATATGAGACCCGTTTAATTTTTTTTCACAAGTATTTTTGCATAGTAATTTTGTTGTATCACTTCTAATTAGACATGTCTGTTCGTTGTTTCAATCGTGATTTTACTATGTCACTCCTAATTAATTATTATGACCATTTAAGCATTGTATCAATTAATAATATTTGATAAAAAGGGTAAAATAGATATAAAATGATAAGTTAATCAAAAAAAATTTATAATTATTTTTATAATAATTTTGATATATCACTTCTAATTAGTTGTTGTGAGTCATTGAGACATGTCTGCTTCGCTGCTTCAATCGTAACTTTACCATATCACCCATAATTAATTATTATGTTCATCTAAGCATTATGAGTTATGACACTTAAATTGCAATAGAAAAAAAAATATTGTACATCACAATAATTTAAAATTTAAATTATTTACAAAAATATAATTGACTATCAATGCCACAAAAGTTTGGACAACAAGAGCAATATATATTATTTGAAAATTACATAAAAAGTATTATAAATTACAATAATTAACAGCTTAAAATATCTATAAAAAATCTATTATATATTTTAAAAAATACTATAAATCACAATAATTAAACACAAATTTTTAAAAATATTTGTTGGGCCCGTGCCTTGCACGGGCTATTAATAATTAGTTTATTTTATATATTGAAACATAAGTAAAAAATAAAGATTATGATTAACATAATTTATTTATTTTATTTGATATATTTTTTAGTATAATTTTTTTTTACAAAATCTAAGTTTGATTGATTTTTATTATTATTATATTGGTTATTTATTACGTGTGATCAGTGTAATTTTAAAAAATAATATATTTAATTTTACATATAATAATTTTTTAATAAAAATCGACCACAAGTGGTCTCTTTTTTAAAATATTTTATTTTTTTAATACAAAAGCGACCACAAGTGGTCGATTTTTTTTAAATTACTATTTTTTTTAATTTCATAACCGACCACTTGTGGTCGCATTTATAAAATATTTTAAATTTAATTTTTAAAATAAAACCGACCACAAGTGGTTGCTTTTTAAAACTATTTTTTACTTATATGTTTAAATAAAATCGACCTCAAGTGGTCGGTTTTTAAAATTATTTTCTTTTTTCTTTCTTTTTTTTCTTAATTTCAAACCGATCACTTGTGGTTGCTTTTATAAAATATTTTAAATTTAATTTTTAAAATAAAACCGACCACAAGTGGTCGCTTTTTAAAAATATTTTTAAATTATATTTTTTAAATAAAATCGATCACAAGTGGTTGATTTTTTAAAATTATTTTATTTTTTTTAATTCCAAAACCGACCACTTGTGGTCGCTTTTATAAAATATTTTAAATTTAATCTTTATAATAAAACCGACCACTTGTGGTCTCTTTTATAAAATATTTTAAATTTAATCTTTATAATAAAACCGACCAAAACCGGTCGCTTTTTAAAAATAATTTTTAATAATATTTTTTAAATAAAACCGATCACAAGTGGTCGATTTTTTAAAATTATTTTTTTTAAAATTTTTATTAATTCCAAAACCGACCACAAATGGTCCGTTTTTTTAATTTTTAATTATTTTTTTAAAAATAAATAATAATTCATATTAAAATTATTAAAATGATTATTTTGGAATTTTAAAATATAAAAGCGACCACATTTGGTCGCTTTTTCTAAAAAAAGATTATTTTTAAAAAAATAAAAAATTGACCATATGTGGTCGGTTTTTTTGCAACCACAAGCTGTGGTCGATTTTTTGTGGTCGTAAAAAATATCTTTTTTAGTAGTGCTCCTTCCTTCATGAGCCATTTCGGCTCATCAATTTTTTTTAAATCATTTTTTTCACTTGTTTCGCTATAATTTTTTTAGGGCTAAATTTTTTTTTTTAAAATAATTAATTATAATTGTATAGAAGTTGTCTAATTATTATATAAAATATGCATGTATATAAAATATATGTACAGAAACAAGATAATATGTGTATAGAAACAATATCATTATTGTATCAAAGATGTATCAGTGTAAAATATGTATAAAAATTGGATAGAATGTGTATAAAAATGTATAGTGTTGTATAAAATAAGTATCTCAACATTGTAACTGAAGATGGTATTAAATGCATATATAAATTATATAATTATTATATAGATTATGTATTTTTGTTTATTATGTGTATAGAAATTATATTATTATTGTATAGAATATGTATCTATATAAGATTTGTATAGAAATTGTATCATTGTTATATAACATATGAATATCGTTGTTGTATAAAATATGAACAATAATCAATAAAAAATACCCTTTTTTGTATTTGATTGATAAAAAAAAGAATACGAATTAATTTTTATTTGATTGTATTGAAGAAAATACACTCTTTTCTTGTTTTATTGTGGAAAAAATATGCTAATTAGTATATATATATATATATATATATATATATATATATATATATATATATATATATATATATATATAGATATATATATATATATATATATAATTAGTGTGTATATATATTATGCACTGATTATATATTAATTACATATTTGTCTCACAAAAATAATTATACATTCAATTTTTTTAAAACAAGAGCAACAAAAAGGAGCGGAAAAAAAGAAGTTAAAAAAAGCAAGAGCGTTGATGTTTTTTTTTAACAAAAGATTTGCCATAATACTTTTTAAATAAAACAAAACAAAAATAAATAAACAAGAAGAGTAAGCGGCAACTAAAGCATCGAAGGAATAAATGTCTAAAAAGTGGCATATCAAAGTCATTGGCCATTCGGTTGGAAATAAATACTTTCCACCGAATGACTATTCTTGTCCATTCTCCTTTAATCAATAACAACAACAACAAATTCAGTGTATTCCCACAAAATAGAATCTAGGGAGGGTAAAATATACGCAGTTCATACCGCTATCTTCGAAGAAATAGAGTGACAGTTTCCAATAGACCCCCAGCTCAAGATAAAGAATAGTAATAAAGTCATGATGAAACATGAAGTAGAATGGATGGCTTAACAGGAGTAAACAATAAGAAATAATAAAAATAAAAATCAGACCAATATGGAATAAGAGAACTAAGATCCATATGCAATAAAAATCCATTCTCTTTTACTCATTTGATAAAAATATTTACTGGATTTTATCTGGTCCGCATTCTGCTAGCTTCGCCCGTGTTTGATGATGGAGCTAGAATATGGTTTCTACCGAAACCAGTAAAAGAATTTGGTCTAAATGCAATTCAATGATGGAAAAATTATACAAACTAGCGACCTTAAGATATTAATTACAACTAATAGCAATAGTTTCTCAAAATTACAACTAATAACAAAACTAGCAATATTTTGCCATTTTTTTGGATGCGTGTGTCTTTAAATCATTTTTTTTACTTTATCCTATCTTCACGCTACTTTATCAATTTCACTTCCCTCTAACATTCATTTTTTTTTCAAATTCCATTTTTTTATAAACATTCTCTCCGTCAATTAAGGTAAGTTTATTTTAGAGTTAATGCATGTTATATTTTCCATATAAATTTTTTTATGTGTTTTTTTGTCGCCATATACTAATTTGTATATGAAAATAAATTTCATACAACATATGAAAATACAAGTATATATATAACATGATTATATGTATTTCATCGTATCTTCATACGTGTACACTCAACTTCTTGAAATTTTTTAATAAGATTCGTGCGCGTATACAATGCCTCTTGTCTGTTTTCACAGTTTCATATATCAAACATCAATCTAACTTCCTCTATAAAATCGTATATTGATAGTTCTCTAGCTGATACCAGTGCGACATTAATTAACTCAATAATGTTTGATGTCAAAGTCCATCCCCTATGAACTGATGCATATGACCTAGCCCACTTATCGTATCCTACCAATTTCAAGTAATTCTTCACTCTAACATCAACTACCTCCACTTTCTCCATTAACTTGTGAAATTCAAACTTTGAATATGATTTTGTCATGGTATAAAAGATCTCTGACAATGCATCATGTGACTTTCTATTTTTTTTTTTTCACATTACTCCATAGATGTCACATACATGCATAATGTGGTACATTATTGTACACATCAGCAACAACTTTTATGATGCTTGCATTACGATCGGAAACTACGCACATAAGTTTTCTTTTACCATATGCCTCTTTCAGATTCTCAAAGAACTAAGTCTAAGATGCATCATTTTTAGAATCTAGTACACCAATGAAAATATATGGCCTAAACATGGAAAAAATATGTATAAAAGTACATGATTTATACACATGATTATTGCATATGTATATTATAAATACATACAGCTGGAAACATATGTAACTACCAACATAAACATAATGCATAGCTATAATATATATACATATAGCTGGAACCATATCTAACTCCCAATGAACACAATAAAAAGACTGCATATGTATATTATAAATACATATAGCTTGACGCACATGTAACTACCAGTGATTTCATAAACATACTGCATATGTATAATATAAATACATTTAGCTGAAAACATATGAAATAGGTGAACACATAAATAGACTGCATACGTATATTATAAATACATATAACTGTTAAAATATATAAATTCAAATACATTTCTTGTAAAGCTTACCGGCTTCATCCATGGTACAGGCAGCTACAAATGTGCCACTGTACATTCCTCTGAGATAACTTGCATCAACAACTATGACAGGTCTACAATGATCGAACCCTTGTATGAATGTAGTAAGTGCTACAAATATATATAAAAACTTATTATCTTCATGCATTTTCATTCGTATATGTGAACCTGAGTAAGTAGTGTTCAAAACATGTATGTATGTAGGTAATTTCCAGTATGATGC